>NC_025701.1:11179442-11215074 GCF_000633955.1 Camelina sativa | reverse complement strand
GAGGCAATGCATAAAATGATGGTATTATTTCAAATCAAAACATAACTGATAATATTCATAATTTATTCTGAAATTTCTAATATGAAAACTTATAAATTTTATGTAATTCAAAAATACCATGGCGTTTGAAATATAAGTGTGAATCGAACAAAATAATTATAGAATTAGATCAAAACCATCTCACAATCTTACGTAATTTTCCTGAAAGTAAGCTCAAAATTTTAATTTTATATAAACAATTTTTAAAAAATTGAAACTAATTTACTTAAATAATACCTACCCACCATCTTACTTAAATTTAATTTCGTTTGTGCCCGTGAAAATTATATAAGATTCAAACACAGAAATTAAACCAAGAATTCAAACCTATAAATTTAATTTAATGTTGGTATAGTTCCGAGATAAAACCAACCACAGACTGATATAAGGTGGCTTTAAATTTTTGGAGGCTGTATATATTTCTGACTAAAGAAGGGAGGAAGAAAAAATAGATGATTTTTTTTTTTTAGTTTTATGGACCTGTAATTAATTAGATATAATTTAGTTAGACCCAAACAAAAAAATACAGATGTCAGAAATATATGAAGCCAAGTGTCATCTCTTTAGCAAAAGTTGAGAAAAACCTTCTCATATTATATAAGATTTACGCTTAGCACATACATATTACTACTTTAGTGGTTTTTCAAATATTATTGTAAAAAATTGTATTAAAATACAACCAGGAAGAACTGTTTGCATGTACAATTTCAAATTTATATGTTACATAACAAGATTAAAATATATTTTAATATAGAAGGAGTACTGCAACTAGTAAATCTATGATTTTTTAATAAAATTTAAGTTGCAGGAGTCATTCTAAAACGACAGGGTTGGTTGCGGAATGTTGGAATATATATGGTCCCTTACGGATAGTAAGGAATCAGACCAAGTAGCTGATAAAAGCTATAGAATTCATGTAGTACTCAGTTGTGGGAATCGATTCAATAATGTGTCTCCACCAAAAATGGCGTATTTCATGATTGCTATATTATTGACCATTTCTATCTACCAAAGACAAAACTAGACCCATTTATAAGACCGATATCATGATTATGACAAGGTATGCTACAATGTTTTTAAAACTGGACCGGTAACTGAACCGGGAAAGCTTATGGGTCATGAGTCAACATGGTTCGACCGGGTTCAATTGATTTGATGATACTTTTATAAATAATAAGTATGAATAGGTTTTCTATTTTTTTCAATGATTATAACTATGATATAATTGGATATACCAAATAAAATACTTCAATAATCATAATGTTTTTAAAAAACTTTAAAAAGTAATAAACTCAAAGTGTAACCAGTACTAAAAAAATATTTTAGAAATTCAAACAATAAGAGAATAAGAGTGTAGAACATTTAATCTTCATTTTTTAAGAAATCCTACTATTGCTAATTTGCTAAGAAGAAAACTATAAAAGGTAATTAATTAAATTAATTGCACTCAATTTTTCAAAAAAAAAGTAGAACCCGGTTTTATCCGGTTTAATGGTTCACCAGTTTTTGGTTTTTTAGCGGGTTGATATGGTTTTTTACCGGTTCAATTTCTTTTGAGTTTTGATATTAACCCAACCCAAACATGTTGCCGGTTCGCGGGTTAACGTGGTTCGACCGCCGGTCCGATCCGGTTTTGAAAACATTGGTATGCTATCTTGAGGCCGTGTGCATGTAGAATCCGCAGATTAATAACTTCTCCTATATATAGTCCCATTCCCATATCACAGCGCTACTATTTATCAATTTTGGAAACTTGTGGTGTGGTGGTGTATTTATAACTCTAAGAAAAACACTGTATGAGTAATTCCACTAATTAATAATTAATAATATACAACAATAAAATGATTGAAAAAAACAAAATAAAAATATTCTAGGAAATTTTTGCATGTAAAATATACTAATATAGAGTGTGTAAATATTATGACGATCATTTTAAAACAAGGAAATTCAATAGCCTATATGGTCCTGAACGAATACCACAGGAAGAATAAGAAGAACCTGAACTGACGGTGGGAAAAAAAAAAAAACGAGAAGAATAATGCACATACAATCTAAATTGAGAAATGTGTCTTATCCAAACAGAGTTAAAAGGGAAACACTTTTTTTTTTTTCTCCAATTTTTCCTTTTAGGAAATTCAATGGACTTCATGGAACTTAGATTTAGCTTGAGAAACATAAACTCTATATAAATTTATTCATCAACAATGCACATAAATATATGTATTATTAAATTAGGACAGAATAAAAATAAACAAAGTTAGCCCATAAATAAATATATCCTACTATATTAATTGGGAAGTACAAATATGAAACTAACCTTAAATGTGTAAAAAATTACATTCAATTGCCATTAGAAAAACTTAATTAAAATTAATTAATTTAATATAATTAATTAAAAAACGAAAATAGTGGACACATTAAATAAAATAAATTGTAGAAAAGTAAAAAAAATCTATTAGAATCAAAACTAATCTGTATTTTAAAAAAAAATAACAGCTAAGATTTTAAAAATCTAATCAAATAAAATCTACAACTACAAATTTTATCCTACTATATTAATTGGGAAATACAATTATGAAACTAACCTTAAAATACGTAAAAATTACATTCAATTGCCAATAAAAAAACTTAATTAAAATTAATTAATTAATTAAATAAATATAATTAATTAAAAAATGAAAATCAAGGACACATCAAATAAAATAAATTGTAAAAAGGTAAAAAAAAATCTATTAGAATCAAAACTAATTCATACTTAAAAAAAATTAACAGGTAAGATTTTAAAAACTAAATCGAATAAAATATACAGCTACAAATTTTATCAAAAATAATCCACAACAGATTAAAATTATTACAGACAAGAAAAAGAAGCCACAGACAAAAACAATGAATGTTGCTTTTTTTTACATATTAGTAAAGATTGTGTTTAGTTGACAAAGGTTTAAACAATTTTATTTATTACATGCAAATGTTTTATTGACAGGTTTTCAATAAACATTTTTAAAATACAAAAATTATAATATAAGTAAATCAATTTTTTTAATCACAAACTATTATAAATAACATAATAATTAAATAAATTATCACAAATTTTTATTAAAAAAAGTTCAACCCGCGGTTTTCCGCGGGTTAGTACCTAGTAGTAATGTATTTGAAAAGTTCTACTATTTTCTTGTCTTTATGAAAAATGTATAAACAACTTTGTATGAAACTAAAACACCCCAATCTAGACTCCCAATTCTCGCACATGATATATTTGCAAATAGAAGAAAATTCAAATTTTTAGAAAATTACTATAATTTTTTCATGAATAAATAGAATCCACCATAATTGTTTTACAAATAAAACCATTAGAAAAAACGTTATTATCAATACTATTTTAAAAAATTAAGGAATTGGGTTAACAATATAATTTTTCATTATATTCAATTCTTGGATGATCCACAATTATGATCATCCATGAATTCACCTGAAAAAAAAAATTATATAGATTAGCTTACATATATGAGTTTATTTCAAATTACTAATCTATAAACAAAATATAGAGAACAATACAACATACATGTTTTAAAAGGTGGAAAAATTGCTTGATCTTGATTTCCAAACAACAACTACCATATATTTTCTTGTCTTTTACAATTTTGTGAACATTTGAGTATGAGTACAACATTTTATATTAGTTAATGCAATATATTTGGACAATACTTGGGTTCACCTCCATATAAAATAAGAAAACAAAATCTATATACATGATTGTAAAATTAAGAACCCAAACCGTGTTTTAATAAACCAAGCCGACATATTATTTCGTTTAATTGTAAAATTTAAACTTTAACCATATCATTTGTAAACCCAAACTGATATATAATTTTGTTCAAATTGTAAAATCTAAACCATAACCACCTCATTTGTGAACCAAGCCGACATATAATTTTATTATAATTGTAAAATCTAAACTCTAACCACTATAAACCCAAACCGACATATAATTATGTTCTAATTGTAAAATAAAAATCTAAACCTTTAATCACCTTATTTGGAAACCCAAACCAATACATAATGTCGTTCTAATTGTAAAATTTAAACCATAATTTTCATTATGAATCCAAACCAATATATAACCTCGTTTAACTGTAAATTTGAAACCAAACTAATATTTAACTTTCTTTAGTTAAAAGTGAATAAAAGGAACAAGGGATGAACCTAAGTATTTTTCAAGACATTTTATTATCATATCGATGGAAACCATTTATCGCCGTTGTAATATGTAAGCTTGTGGATGTTATAGGACAAGATAATAACTACAACAAAAGAAAGATACTCCCTCCATTCTAATTTAGTTGTCGTTCTAAGATTTAATTTTTGTTTCATATTAGTTGTAGTTTTAGATTTTCAATGCATATGTTTGATGAATATTTCAATCTTATCCCTGCTGTTTTAAAGTTTCAACCAATGAAAAAATTATAAAATATATTAATGAAGGGCAAAACATAAAATTTAATAGTTTCCTTAATCTGTGTGCAAAAACCTTAAACTACAGTTAAACTAGAACGGAGGGAGTAGTACATTTTGAAGAACTGTGAGCAAGTCCCAAGATGGACCAAACAGGGGAACTATATGGACTCTTGTTGTGTATTTTATTTTATTTTTGCTTAACAAGATTTAGTTTACTTAACAAGCCAATTAACTCGGAGACATTGATGATCTGTTCACGATTCAGACAACAACCTTGTCTCGAGGTCGCGCGTGTATTCTGCAACGAACGCAGTGTATCTGGTAGGAGGACGAACGTCTTCGTTTAGCTTCTCGTACTCCCAGGTCCACTTGGCAATACAAACTCGATCATCTTTAGGAACAACGTCAAGTCTTATCCTATAGCTCTTGTATTGCTTCAACACGTCTCCTTCAAGAGCTAAGAAAGAAACTGACTTGTTCTCTACCTCTATCTTCTCTTTTATATGCTCCATCTTACCATCTATAATAATATTCCAAATGTAAAAATCGATGAAATGAATTCAAGACCTACGAAAAGAAAGAATCCGAAAAAAGTCAATGAGTTTTAATAGTATTACATACCTACGAGAAAATTACAGATCTGAATAGAGGAGTTGGAAGTGGTATCGTCACGAAGAACAGAAACTGCCTCTATCTTGTCGGTGAAATTTCCTTCTTTCTTTTTGAAGGTTTCGAAGAATCTATCGGCCGTTCGAGAGTCTCAACACCACCCATGACTCGACGATTCTTTGATCTATCAGATATTCCAGCTTGGGGGTTATATGACTTATCTTTACCGTAACGAACTAAAATAAAATAACCAAAAGAAGAGAGGAGATCAGGAGAAGATTGGTGGAAACAATAAAGATAAGGTGGTTTCTTCGTCTTACGTACATCAGTTTTCTTGATATTCAAGACACGTGGTCTTTGACTTTTGACGTAAACAATACATTATACGTTGGGCTTGACCCATATTTGGCCCAAATTTGTAAGCATGCATAACGCGAGATAGTTCGGATCAAACCGGACCGGGTAACTATAACTAGAATATTGTTGATGATGAGAATATGCCTTGGGAGTAAGAGAAGTTGAGGCAGAAGATTCGTGAGTCATTCGCATCTCTCTTACTCTGATTCTCTCTGCTGCTTCAAGTCGCTTCCTTCTCTCCCTCTCTCTCTCTCTTTATAACATTTTACTTCTTCAACAATTCTTCTCGAGTTTTTACGACCATTCCTCCAGGTTCAATCTCTCTCTCTCTCTCTCCATCTATCTCTCTTTGCTCGAACTGTGTTTATAGTTTTGTATGTTTCTATGTAATCATTTCCTGTAATAACTATGTTAACGTTATATGCTTCGTGTCGTGGGTTATAATATGTATCCATTAATTCATGTTGCTTCTTCTTAGCTTTGCCGTTGACTTTGTTCAAAACGTTATATGCTTCGTCAGTTTATTATAATATGTATTCATCAGTCTCAGTCAATCTTGGATCGTTTTGTTTCTGCATTTTCTGAAATTGAACCAAGAGTACGGAAAAGAAAACGAAGATACAATTCTGGTCATTTGAGTATTGAGCAATAAAAAAGTTTTATGTATTGACTTATAACAATTTCTCTCTGGCGAAACATGGATAACCAATTATTAAGGATAAGTTTATAAATATTTTTTTTGTTTTGTAATCAGAACAGAACAAGCAAGGCGAGCAAGTAGTTTGCTCTGCTGGCGTATAAGAGATTTTGATTACAAGACACACTACATCCTCAAGGACGGCGTTAGGAAGCTTCCATGAGCCTGCAAAATGTATCAAAGTCAAGCAATGCCCTTGAGGGTATCCATGGGGTTCATGTCGTGTCTCATTCTCCCTTCTCATTTGAGAAGACAACTCAAGCTGGTGACTTTCAGACTAACAGCAAATCCTCTGTCATGGATTCAAATCAGAAACTGTCCATCGAGTATGTTACTTAAACATATTAGGCTGTGACATATTCTCAGTTTCCCCAGTAATTGACTTTGTTTCCCTTCTACAGACGTTTTTGGCAACAAAGACCTCCATGCTTAAGGCCAATCTGTTGCAGCATTCGCGGTATGAATCATTCTGCGTTGTTTTGGGCTATTTTATCCTCTCTAATCTTAAGACGGTTTAATCAGTCTATTATTATGCAAACAAAACATATGACAGGTGACCAGAGTGTCTTGGAAACAGCTGCTAATGTGGCTACTTCACTTCCTTTCATATTCCTCGGAATGCAGACACCAAGGTAAACTTTGCCAAAATCTATCTAGGTGGAGTTTCTCTTACAAGACTAAGAACTATGCAATGCAGGAAGAATTTGAACACAAAGATGTACGCAAACTCCCTAATTGGAGTTGGAATAGCATCGAGTCTGTACCATGCCTCTAGAGGGAAGTTGAGGAAGTACCTGAGATGGGTAGATTACACAATGATAGCCACAACAACAATAGTAAGTTCCAGTCTTTTTGTAAACCTAACTCTAAATTCTTCTTCAACCAATTTAAACCAATTTGATTCGATTGTGGTTTGTACAGTGTCTCTCAAGGGCTCTAAGGAATGAGAACCCAAAGTTTCTAATGGCTGCATCAGCTTTAGTTCTACCGTTTCAGCCTCTCATGGTCTCTGCAGTTCACACCGGAATGATGGAGGTCGCGTTTGCCAAAAGAAGCTTAAAAGATCCAGATCTCAAAACAGCTCATAACGTACACAAGATGTCTTCATTGCTAGGAGGTGCTCTGTTCATAGCTGATGATTTCTTCCCTGAGACACCTTTCCTTCACGCTGGTTGGCACCTCGCTGCAGCCATTGGTGTTGGAACATGCAATAAACTACTTGAGTAATGGTTTCTCTATTCTTGGGACAGATAAACCAATGGTTTCTCTGTTTCTCCTAATCAGCCGACATAACTAAGAAGGAAGCATTCTAGACTAGTAATATCTATGTAAGAAGTAGATCATCTTCATTTCGTTAAGAAAGCAAAATCTAAGACATTCTCAATCATAATAGATTATTGGAATTATAAGAACTTGTTGCCAACAGTAGTAAAGAACAATCACAAACTCATAACAATGGCAGACAACAAAATGAAAGAGCAATAACCAAACTCTATTTCTTCAACACATCAATCGTGAAGTGTAGCCATGATATCTTCATCCCTATACAATAGGAACCTGCAGGGAAGAGACAGATGAAATGAGTCAAAATTGTAAATGATAAACTTTATTCTCAGAGGAATTACATCGAACAGGTTAAGAGCATACTCTTTCTCTCCAAGCTTAACTTGAGTACCACCAAACTCAGGCAAAAGGACATTGTCTCCTTCCTTAACCGAAACAGGAATCAGATTCCCAGTTCTGTCTCTAGCTCCAGGACCAACTGCTATCACCTTCCCCGAATTCAACTGCGTTTGATTCAAATCCAGAACAAAATTATTATGGTTCGCCTAATTGAAAGAAACAGAGTAAAAGAGATGAAGAGCTTTCAAGAAACCCCTTTCTTTACCTGAGCTGATTTCTCCGGTAAGAGAATGCCGGAGACAGTCTTCGACGGTGGAAGAATCTTCTCCACCAATACACGGTTAAGTGTCGGGATCAAACGCTTCGCCATTTCTCTCTGATTCTACGATGAAGACGACGGTGATTGGATGGATCAAAATGCTCTGCTCGAGTTCCGCTAGATGTAGCTGGTAAAAGAATGTTCTAGGGTCTAGGGTTTAAGAAGAGATGTTTTTTATGGTTACTTGGGCTTTACGTAGCCCAGGCCCATTAAGTATTTTTTTTTTAAAAAAAATCATAGACGATTAGAGCAAAATCTCCCTTCTGAATTTTGAAAAAGTATGGTGGTACATGCATGGATTAGTTTTACATTTTTCATTAGTCAATCGTACTGAAAGAGGTTGTTCAATTAGTGGTAACATATTTATAATTTGTGTTAACTAAATCGCCCGATAAACGTGTTATTTCACAAAATCACATAATTTTATTTAAAGTATATGAACAATAGTTTTCTGTCAATCTAACGAAAATACTCTTTTCTACTTATGTTTTTCTTTTTTGTCTCCATAAAAGTATCATGAGTTCTGCGTTTGGGTTTTACAATGAAAAATGGATACTTTAATTAATATATTTTGTCGACAAAAAAAAAATTAATATAGTCAAAGTTGTGGGTTCGTTTCAAAAAGTAGACGTTAAAATACAAAATATAAACCCTAGATGTACTCAACAGACAAGTTATATATGTCTATATCTACGGAAAAGTCGGTTTGTAGAAAGACAATGCACGTATGCAAAGCATTTTAGACCACATAGGTTTGAGCTTTTACAATCTTGAATGGAACAATTGCTTTATAAACATAGTGATGTCTCTAAGTCAGCTTAAAATCAAATGAATTGACAACGAATTGGAGTATTGATCATTCAAATATAATTGAGTTTAACCATGATATCCAAACCGTGTTAGACTTATCCAAAAGTAGATCAACTTTATTTCCATTCTTAAAATTTTTAAAACTTAAAAAAGCTTAAACGAAAATTGAAAAAAAACTTTGTATTGGATGTCCATGTCCCTAACGTGGGCAAATTATAATTTAAAAGAAAAAAAAATATGGGAAAAAGAATAAAACTGACACTTGGAGCTAAGGTCCCTAAAGTGGGCAAAGATGATAACAAAGCAACACGCGATCAAAAGCTCAATGTGTCTTTTTGGAGGTCCCTAAAGTATATTTTACGTATGGGTTTTAGATCTTATGACAATGATGAAGAAATGGATAGGCACTATAGCATATAGATTCACCTCAATTATCATCCAAGCAAGAGTCTAAAAGAGGATCTTGACACTAACATCGTATCGAATCTCACCATTAACAAAAAGAGAACATTACAAGCCTTGCATCGTGCACCGACCTTTTCTTTTGGGGAAAATTAGGAGAACTTTCATGAAACCTAATAAGACAAGGACCAAGTTCCAACCATTGGTGGGTTTGAAGTTCTTTCTTGATGTGCACGTTGTTATATATAAATTTTTTTGTTACAAAATATAAAATAACTTGTGTCACATTGATGTTTAATTTATGAAGCTTCAAATCATGAACGATGTTTTAATCCTAATGTATAGTGCATACGTAAATTATCCTACTGATTGATCGGATATTTTTAATGTTGGTTTTTTATTGGTTATGAAACTAATGATGGTGGGTAGATTGGTTTGAAGATATAATATATGAAAAATATAGCATCTAAATATATTCTTCGCAACTGAAAAAAGAACAAATTGTTAGGACATATTGGAAGAAGTCCATCTATCTAAAATCTTATTCAAAATAACTAAAACAGTATAGAAACTTATACAGCTCTTTTGAGTCACAACTACATATATATTCTTGAAGATAAGAACGTGATGCTAACAAACAAAAACTAAAATTGCATCATCACATCAATATGAAAAACCCCAAAAAACATATCAAAGACAAATCCGTATAAGTTGTTTGATGTACAATCAAGTGGCTTCAAAATAGGGGTTGAAAGAAGGTTGAATTCACAATATTAAAGGACCGATCTTGTCAGTTGTCACTTTCTCAAGTCGCATTATTACTTTTAGGGACCCTTTATATTGGACGATTGGGTCACCGGTCAGATTGTATGGTTTGCAACTTGCAAGGAAATGGACATTGACTTCTTCATTATCACCCCCACAAATAATTTTGTTTGAAATATTTGCTAATCAGAATTAATCCAATAACACATTTGCAGTTCCAAGCTGATTGTCTTCATCCACTTCTCATTATCCTTCAAAGTTGCTGTTCTACATTTTAATTATCTTAGTGTATATATCAAGCAAATTATCACTGTCATCATCTTTTGCTCGCAAGTCGAGAAAGACCAAAACATCATTGGCTATGCCCCAGAAAACCTACCCAAACTACAAAGTAACAGCGGGTTGACAAATTTTGTGTGGCTGCGTTTATGCACTCTTATTTACTCTAAAACTTCCCTAATGACATTCCTTGTGCTGCAGCCAAAGACGAGCCTGAAAAAAAGCAATACAAACATGAACTTCCAATTCTATTAAATTCCTTATTTTTTAAGTGCAAATTTCAATTTAGTCTAGTGGTAACTCAATAATACTCTCATTCTCTAACTCACAATTTCAAAAGAAATTGTATACTTAGGAGAATAAGACGAAGAGAGAAATGAACACACACAATTTTTTCAAGTCAACATCAAAACCGGTGTCTACGTCTCATAATGGATTGTGATTGCAATAATTACCATCAAGAGAGACAGGTAAGGCTCCTCTAACAATGCCACAATCAGGTGAATCTTATATCTTCATTGTAAAATTGTTAGAACAAAAAGAGATAAGGTTCGCTCTAACAACCAAACCAGCAATTTATCATTACATGCAACAACACAACAACAGCCACATCGATATATAAGAAAACACGTGCGAGGCTCATGACTTCCCGCTTGATACCACAAGCTCGAAGCCTTTGTTGTTTTGAGAAGAGGATACTCTTTGACACCATCTCACCAAGAAAAAGAATTAACAAGATGAATGGAATAATTCATATATGTAAATGATTAAGCATGTTTTTCGTGAAGATAATAATGTGGTAGATGGCAAAAAGAAAAGTAATACTAGTCAATAAGAAAGACAATGACGGGATAAGTACGATATTGGCAATTCTCCACAAATGGAAGTGAGACCCGCTTTAGCTTCATAACTATCATCAATCTACTATTATGGTTATAAAGTTTTTCTGAGGGAATCTTGAATATTACAGTACTAATACTCAGCGCAATTTTCGAGAAATGATATTTTGTGGTTCAAGTAACGAGTCCATCGACCACAATTCAAAAATTCACTTTTCTCACAAGGACAAAAAAAGTAACAAAAACTATGTTTAAAGGTCGAACCAAATCCTTTTATTTAATTTTCGACAGAAATACATTTTTAGTTTGTGGGAATCTATTTAAAAGCCAAATTTAGTATTTTGGTTGCTAGTGTGTTGGAGTTTCTTCCAATGGTAAATAATTCTGAAATCTCAAATTTTGACTAAGATCTTGAATGGATCCAACAATGCGGTCCGGTTTCTAAGGTGGTTTTTACGTCCTTTGAGTGTTGTCATTCAACAAGTATTTGTGTATACGCGATTCATTAGACTATCCTCATTGGTGGTTCTTAGTTGTTTCTTAGAAAATTTCTTAGTTAGAGAAATTAATTATTAATGAAACAAAATGTAAGAACTGTAAGAAACGTTTCTTATTTTAGGATCACAAGAAACATTTCTTAAGGATAGGTGGCGCAATATCAATGGGTTGAAAGGTGAAATGAGATTAATGGGGTAAATTTTTTTTTGGCCTTTCTATTTCATTTTCGAGTTTTCTCTTCTATCTCTTTCTCCACAAAATCGTCTTGTTACTTCTTTCTTTTCTTCCAATTGATTCCCACATCTGATTCTTAATGGATTCGTCGTCGATTTGGTTCCGGTGAAGCAGACGACATTTTTTAAAAACATTTTATGTTTTAATTTTAAATGTTGTATGTTATTTTATGTTTTTATTATTAAAATATGTTTCTATGATATATAAAATAATTTTGAATATTTTAAGTTATTAATTATTATTTTATTATATTTATTACTAAGAAACACTTTAACTTGGTTCTACCAATAATCAACAAAATTTTCCTTTTCTTTTAACAAAGTTTCTTCTTCCCTTTTTATTATTAAAAATTACCTTAAAAAACAACTAAGGATCACACTAATGAGGATAGTCTTAGGTTCACACGCGGTAAAGCAACACCATGATAATTTTTCATTTTCGGCTTCTTTAATTTATTCCCATATTACAATGTGAACCCTGATTTTTACAGTTGGAGTGTTCTTTTTATCTTTTTTTTTGCATGAATGTAACATTTTATTCACCAAATAACATTTTTATAATAAATGCATCTATAGTTTGAAAATTCAGAACATTTAGACCTTAAAACTTAATTTCTGAGAAGAGTGTTAAATCTATACTATTAAAAGGGAAGCATTTTTAATAAGTAACATAGACTAAAAAATTATTACATGAAATGCCAAACATATATTAAATGGATTACGGTTAGCCAAAAAATCAGAGCCAAACAGGTATTAATTGATATTTTAGTGTAGATGAACTTAAAGAGAACAAATAAAAATTGTAGCCAAACAATATGATTGCACGATATTAAAGTGTATATTTCCTAAAGTTAAACAAATCTTCCCACAAATCTACCCACGTATTTAGCATGTCAACCTTTAATGTAACATATAACAATTCAAATTATATTGTTACGATTAGGAGATTACAATATTATAATATCTTTCCTTTAAAAAATTATTCCTTTAATAAAATATCATCTTTGACAATTTACACATAAATTTCGGATAATTACCATATTCTAAACGATTTCGAAATATTCTTATATATAAAATTTTAGCAACTTACCAATTATAATTATAGACGATATGATTAAATCTTAAATACTAGAAAATAATTTTTTAAACATGCCCTACAACTATAAATACAGTAGACGTAATGAAGGTGTAACTCATCTCGAATACTGCAAACCATCTAAAATTACAAATTTTTCCAAAAAAAAACAAAAAAAATGGCTGCAAACAATGATTTGGAATATACAAGTGAAGATTGTACCCAGTTTGAGGCAATATACAACTTTCTTAGAAGAAACCTTGAAGATGATACTCGATGATGATGATGTGAGAATACATCATTTATGTGTAAGAAAACTAAGTTAAAAAAAACAGCATAATAGATGAAACAAATTTTATTTTAAATGTTTTTTGTTTTAATCTTCTATATGTCTGTTCACAACTTCTCAATTTTAGGATGGAGTGAAGAAAAAAATGTCAAAGAATTAGAGAGATTTGTGATTAAACTCGATTGGAAAATAATTGAGAAGAATTATGTTTCTGATTTGCAAGTTTCTCTTTGATTACAGATTTAAGAGGCAATGGCAGATGCATGCTATCATGATCATAGTTGGAACTTGGAAGCTATTTTCAATCAATTCTCTATGTTGAAAAGGATACCATCTACAGTGTACATATAACTATAAGGTTCACAAGGTTTACATGTAGGAGTTATATTTTCAAAAATTACTTTGTCTAAGTTTATTTAGTATTAATTCAAATCTATTCTGATTAGTTTTCAAATGAGAAGTTACGAGGATTAAATTACTAACCTCTTATTTCTATGGAATGGTAGGTGCTTGCATATGTTTCTCTTGCCTAGATCCATATTGCTTAGCTTTTTGTCTAACTTATTAACATGACAAAAAAGAAACTGATTTTGTCTTTCTTTCCAATGTAAGAGAGTATATTTGACGGCAAAAAAAAGTGTATTAGAAAGGTCATTCAAATCATCTATTATCAGAATAGTTTTAACAAAATCGAGCATCACTTTAATATTATGCCTAGAACCCATAATCGGATTTGCAAGAAAAAGTTTATATTTAATTTTAATCATTTACTAGACTTGGTATTCTAGATCAATAATCGTAGAAAATAAGAGTTGTGATGGTGACAATGATATTCTGCGAAAACAATAAAAATCAAGATGTTGAAGTCACTGAGTCATTCAGTTTCTCATAGTTATAGTTTGAGAACAATTTACAGAAAACTTTTTTTTTCTTTTTTTTTGTTGGACAAACAATTTACAGAAAACTAAACAATTAAAAACACACTTCGATTCAAAACTTTAATAACATACACAAAACAAGAGAATAATAAAATTGTAAGAACCTGATCAACATTGATGACTGATGAGCCTTGCTTTGACTGATAGAGGAAGGATGAAGAACCGCATGCGTCTTCACCAATTGCTTTCAGAGAAACTTTCTCTTTCTAATTTTTGGTTCTCGACATTGACGGAAAAAAAAAATTAAAGTTCTTGACAGAATTTTTTTCCTTGGGCCGTTTAAAACCCAACAGTAATTTCAGTAATATAAATTACTGAAATGTTTAGAAGAATTGTTCTTAAGAAAAAAAACTCTAAATTATGCTTTTTTTCTTTTTCCAAACTCATTTTTATATTACCTATTTGGCACAAAATTAATTCAAAGCATGCATACTTACATCACTAATTAAGGTTGGACAACTAAAATTCGAAATAAAATTTTGGGAGAAAGAAAACAGGACGAGATTTATTTAATTTTCCAGTGAACCCGCAGCTTTTCAGGTTACTTGCGAGCTTACAATGATAAACCAAATAAGTAAATATAATCTATAAATTTTCAGGTATATATTATCTAATCTATAGTATTAAAATCTTATAATAATTTGTAATAGATATGAAATAATTTGTACCAAATGCCCAACTGATATACGTTCGGGTTATAAATGTTATACCAAATCTTTTAGTTATTTTTTAATCTTTTGGAATAAAATATAATATTTTAAATTATTATTTAAACTATAGTTATGAATGAGAAAACATGATATATATGGGATGAGACGAATCTGAAATCTCGAAATAGACATACCACCTTTCTCTTATTTTTTTGTCGTTTACTTATAACAAAAACGAATTTAATTATTCTGTTTGTATAAACTGAACTAAAAACAAATCTATTACTAAACAGGTACAAGTTTGGATTATGAATGTTGATTCCTAAAAAATATGTTTACAAGTATTACCTCACATGTATATAATATAATGCATACAGGATAGTAAACTTAGTTTTTGAAATCAATTCCGCACGTACGTGCGGGTCCGAATCTAGAAGACTTACAACAACCATTAGCTTTGCCAAACGTAATTGTAATATGTATGAAGGACTAAGAAAAACTTTATGTTAAAATTGATCCGAAAATTTATCCCCGGAAGCTATTTTACAACTATGCATACTATTTTTTTTTATTTTACAACTATGCATAATATTTGTAATACAATATTTTTACAAAAAAAACTCTCAACAAACCCACAAAACAAATTTGTAATTAACAACAATATAACAAATTCTTTTAGAAATAAAAAAAAATTTGTGAAAATATCCCCGCACGTACGTGCGGGTCCGTATCTAGTTTGGGGTAATTTGTGACCATTAAAAATATCTTTATCGATTACACTATACAAGATGATCTCCTTATTCCTCTCTATATATTATTATTAAATACGACCACTATAGATTCCTAAAAAGTCGATGACTTGTCTAGTGGAGGAAGCCAAGAGATTCATGTGTCAATGTCTGAATTTTAACATGGGTTGTAAAATATATATATATATATATATATATATATATTTTTTCATTCCATACATGAATATTTATATTTCTTTGAGCTAATCTTTATCTTCTTTATATGTATATATAAAGTGATAAGCTTCTAATCTTTATATACTGAACAACCATTTCATTATGGATTAACTCGTAGGTTATAAAACTATGTAAAGCTACTCATTTCCTAAACATAAATTTTTAGAACCTAACCTATAATACATCCAGCAAATTTAAACTAGAAATGTGGAATGAGTCAACAATAGAGTCACGCGAATACATTCACAAGTGCGCAATGTGCATACCATTCCAAAAGAGTTGGGCATCAGATCCTTTTTCTATAGAATACTCCATTCATGTCCCGTTACTTTTCCCTTTTGTTTCTTTCTTCTGCTATTCTTTTTCTTTTTATTAATACTATTTGGCCTACCAATATCCATACCATTTATATATTATTCATTTACTTGTATTATTTGACTTCGTGTTCATTGCCCTCCCATTTGAGTATTTGACGTGGCACACGTTTTCCATAGATCATCCTCATTTTCAATTATTCTCTCTTTTACTCCTGATTTTTTCAAAACAACCCAAACAACGTTATAATAAGAAGGAACAAATCATAAGCATAGTAAGTAAAAAGTTAAGGTTACTGACGATGACAAGAAAGGAGAGAGTTAAGAAACTATACATAAAATATAGCAAAGAAATGCAATAATTGCTATTAATAGTAGTACTGTATAAAATATTTTTAAAACGGGTGAAACTAGACATAATGTGATTTAATGATATGATAATATGAAGTTTTGATCAATAGCCAAAACATTTTTGTTGATATACAAGAATCTTCAAAAAATACATTTTTATAGCTAATGTTTCTTAGAAAAGTCACCTTCCATGCCATGAATATATATATTCTACCATTAAACTGCAACCAGTGACAAATAGGTTTTTTCTTAGGCCAACAAAAAAAAAAGATCAGGAACTCATAATGAATCTTACACCAATGCTCACTTTTTATTCCACCATTTTTAGATGGTCCCAATAATAATTAGTGGGTCTAGAATCTTCCAGTTTGGATTATAACTTATCGAAAACAGTTTGGTATATTGACTCAATTTTGTACATTGGAAGCAAACTGAACAAATTGCATTAACTAATTAGTTCATCTTATCCTTCTTAATTTGTGTTCCGACAGAAAGAACTGCGTTGGATAATGTTTGATTAAATTTAGATCTAAGCTAGCCCACCATAAAAACCGAACTATCTTTAGGTAGCATTCACTCCTTATTAACAAAATAGTGTGATTGTGTGAACCGCAATAAATTTGATTTTTATTCATATATTATATAACATGAGAAGGTTTTTTCTAACTTTTCCTACTATTGTGACACTTGGCGCTCTATATTTGTGACATATGTCTTCTCACTAATCTTAAACTAAATATTTTTTTAATCTATAAAAATATTATTTTTATCTTATATGGGGTATACTTTGCTTAAATTTTTTCTTTCACATTGTAACAAAATATATTTCTACCAACTTTTAGTTTTAACATATAATATATTTCTTAATTAAAGCATATACCACATAACCTAAAAATAAATACTACTCATCAAACCAATTAAAACAAAAAAAAAATTTTATACTTTTAAAGTAAAAATTGTACCAAATTAATTTATGATAGACTAAATTTAAAATACAGAATATATTCTAATATATTTAAAAAGTTACATTGTATTCAATAATCATATATATTGTATTAAAGAAAACCACAGATAAATTTAAATTTGTATTTAATATTCTATAAGTTACTGGTTGACTGTTTGTAAAATGTATGTACTAAAAAGAAATTAAAAATAACATAATGGTATCAGAATCACCCCATGAAATCACAGAAAACAATAATTTCAAAAAATAATTTAATGTTAATTATACTATTTTTTTTAAATGATTAGAAAATAGAGATAATATATCGAATCTGAAAAACATTAAATTTGACACACTTTTTTCATGAATTTTATTCATAATTTAATGCAAGATACAATATAAGATATTTCATATAGTTTTATAACATGAGCCATATTTTAATATACATTATTCCAAAAAAAGTTTTATTAACGGTAATTACGAGATTAGAGAGTAAACATGGAGCATATGGTAAATCGCAAATACACTTATTAATTATTAAAAATAATCATTGGTGATTCCTCTGTGTAAAACATATTGTCTAGATTCATAATCTCATTAGTATAATACAAAATTCCAGTTTCAGAAGTTTAGTTTATTGATTGGATGAATTTAAGTTGATCTTAATTTTTTCTCACATATTGTGTTTTGAAATCATCAATCATCAAAAGCTGATGGAAAAGTCAGCATATAGATATAATAAGTTCAAGAATAGTTAATTAAAAAATACATTTACATGTGAGTTAAAATAAATTAGAAATGTAGTTATGTCAGAAAATTAATTGGAATGTATCTATTGTTGATATCAATTTTCCTGATTTTGTCTTTCCTTCCATTACATCGATTGACATGTTGGAGAGTTCATTTTTTTGATAATTAAAAGAACGTAGTGAATAAAAATATAGTCTAAAGACCGAGAAATAGCTCATCATCATAGAACTATAATACATTTTCAGCATTCATATAAATTTTCTAATTCACAAGAAATTTGTTATGAGGCTAATTGAAGAAAATCAAACGGTAGCAACATATTGTGGAGTAAATATATATATATATATATATATATATATATATATTAAGATTGAGTTAAATAATATACAAAGTTGTAATACCACTTGTAAAAAGATCAATATTTATCAATTACTTTTCTTTACTATTGAGACTAAAACATAAATTTATTTATTTCTTTTCATTGTTACTGAGTTTCATAATAATTTTCTAGTTATAGAGATCTAGCGAATCATCATATAAGTCTTGATCGCATTCATATATTAAAGCTTTGGAAAATATGTAGGGTAAGATGAGATTTATCTGGTAATATTTGTAAATAATTTTTAATACTCAATTTTCGTTTTAAATGTTTGATATATGGTCTCTATACAAACTTTATGTGTGCTAAAACTATCTCTAATATATATTCTATTTTTTATTCTAAAATAGGGCATAGTTTTTTTTCCAATGTATCACTCTATTTTTACTCTAAAATAGAGTTAGTGTAAAAAATAAAGTTGAATATAGAGTAATCCTACCTTTTACTCTAATTTAGAGTAAGATAGAGAGTAGAGTCGAAGCAAATGTTACTCTATAATAAAATATTGATATTAAAATATAATGGGGTTGGAAATGTTTTTATCATAAAACAATAAAATCCAAAAATAACAGAAATTTGAGAGATTTATTTACTTTAATCAAAAATATTTCTGATATGTTTTGTTTATTTTATATTGCACCAAAACATTAGGAACCATATATATAAAGGAACACATATAAAATATTTTAAAAATAAAATTTTAATATTAAAAAATTCCATTTCAAAAATATTTTTCTAAATTTAATATATATTATACTTAATAAAAAAAAATTAAATATATCTCGCGCATCGCGCAAGCCTATTTTTAGTAAACTATATGATATTGTCCGGCTATTTCTAGTAAACTATATGATATTGTCCGGCTGGATTAATTCAAATATATAGGTTGAAGGTGACGATTTTTTCCGTCGACATAGATATGTTTGGTTGGGAAATTTTCTAGTTCTTTTATACGTTTGGTTAGATTCTTCATGTTATATGAGTATATGATTATTCCAATAATTCTTTTAATTTGGTCCCTTTCGTTCTTTTCACCGGAAACAAGGAATGTCCGAGATTCATTAATTAAATTAATATAAACTCGATCTGATTCACATGAGAAGATATTCTTCCAGTATCAAACTATGGTATCACCAATTCTTTTTTTAAAAATTATAAAATCAAGTACCGTATTATACTATAATTGTTTCATATCACACGTAGTTAAACTTAGACGAAAAATATTTTTCCCTTTTTTTTATCAGCAAATGAAACTGTGAAGTGTGAACATCTTTACACAAAGAAAACGATTGGCATGAGATAACAAATCAATGATATATACTAATATACATTGTTACATAAGAAACCTAGAGTAATGCAAAGTTGAATTGTGTGTGGATATTAAGGTGAAAAGTGAGAGACAAACGTTCCTTTTATCAAATGAAACCTATATAATAGATGTAGGTAACAGTTTCGTCTTAACACCATTTGACTAAAACATTTATTTGTCTTTGAGTTATTATTTATCAATTCAAGTGTTAGTTGACCTGTTTATTTAGTTGGGTTAGTATTTGATCAGTTTATCGAGCTCGGTGAATTGCTGATCAATTCATCTAACTAACCTAGTTTTCCAACCAGTTTAATTTACCTTAACTAGTTCATCCAATTTGTTCAGTTTATATTTATGTAACTAGTTTAGCTCGAACGTTTTCACCTATTCTTTTCACTAAATCTTTTTAGTAACCATAAATTCTATATCAAAATTAAAACTAGATATTGAGATATCTGACAAACCGAATATTATTGTCACTTAATGAGTCCACAAATATGAATAGTGTTATAATTAGTTATCATTTTACAAATATTAGATAGATATGTATTGATATCTTCAATTATATATTTTATTTGTGGGCTCGACTTATTGACACAGAGCCGATAAGTCTAAAACTCATTCAACTTTCTCTTTGTCCGGATTAATGTAAACAACAACTCCTAGTAGGCTAGTTGGTCGACTCTCTGTTTGTTTTACGATCACAGCGGGTAACAGAGCAGATCGATACATTTATTATTCATTATTCAATTCATAGTATTAGTTATTTCTTTGCATTTTTAAAATTTGAAAAGTAATTGATATATCATGGTTTTTATGGTTTTTAACCATGATATAAGGAGTCTTTTAGTGTCTTTTCATTTGTTTCTAGATTGTTTTTGAGTCTTTACAGGTTTTCTAGGATTTTGGCATGAAATGAGCAAAATGGAGCAATTTGGATGTTTTGGAGCATAAATCTTGAAGAATCAATTTGGTCTCGGATGAAAGCAGGAGCATCGACCGACACCAAGATAGGAGGCATCGATCGACACTCATCTCTGCCGACTCAAGACCCAAGTTTTGGAAAATTTACAAATCTGCCCCAAAGTTTTCCATATTTGCAACATAAGTCCCTGACGTGTTTTAGGACATATAAATAGTGTTTTTAGGTTTTCCAAACCCTTAAGTTGTATTCTATCAAGTTTTATTTTTCCTGCAACCCTGTGAGATTTTGAGAGCTTTTGTGAGAGAGATCTGAACTGCTTTGAGAAAAGAATTCTTAAACTCCTTCCTTACTCTTTTAATTTCAATTGCTTATTATTCAGAATCATGTTTTGTTCTTCATTGATTATGTCTGAGTAGTTTGCTTGTTAGGTTTAGGGTTTTTCACAGGGATTTTATGAATTATTAGATCTGATTATTTAGGATTCTTTATCTTGCTAGATCTTCATCTTAGGTTGTTCTTCATATTAATCCTTGATTGGCCATCTAGAATTAATACTTTAGGAAAATAAATTGATATGAGAATATAATTGATTTCCTGATAAAACCTTTTGATGAGCAAAATTATTTCTTGCAAAGAGATTTGATTTAATAATTTTGTGAACAATCTAAACCTGATTTTATTGCTGATTTATTACCTAGAATTTTACAAAGAGATTTGGATTTTCTGGTTTTAAATTTAGATATTATTTGCAGTGAGAACTGATTTAATTTACAAAAGTGTTTAGAGTTCTAGATCTGTTCTTAATTGTTTGAATCCTAATTTATTGATTGATTTAATATTTCATAATTTTCTGAGAAATTCCCTAGGCCTAGCTTTTTGATCTTCTGAATTTACAACAGCTTTTATTTAATATTTTGCATTGCTTTTCTTTATTTAAATCAATTTGTTTAACATAATTATAAAACTCTATAATCCATTGTGTGTGATCTTGAGTCTCTGTGGAATTCGACCCCTAAGTACTGCAGTGATCTCTTAATTTGAGAGAGTAGCTCTAGGGTTAATTTGAGCATATCAAATTTTGGCGCCGTTGCCGGGGACTCTTTGATCTACCATTAGATTTGAGTTTTAGATTTTGTCTAAATTTTTCTTTTTATTTTCAAACTAACACGCTTTTGTTTTCTTCTCTCTTGTGTGTTTCAGGTGTATGCCTAATAAGCCTAACACAAGGAGCAACAAGACTGGTCCAATTCTGAAGCTTTCAAACCAAGAGTTGGGAAAACTTGAGCGTGAGAACAGAAAAGCAGCCAAATCTCTGAAGATGGTTAATACGATCATTCTGATGCGTGATGAGGCTGGTGTTTTGAGGGATCAAGAGGGCCACTTGCGCAATGAGCAGGGCCAAAAGCTTGATGCAGAAGGAAACGTGATTGCTGAACCTGTTGTCAACGAGCAGGCTGTCGTGAACCAGCAAGCTGGTGTCGTTGATGATCCAAACCTTGGTGTCGATCGACACCAACCAGGTGGCATCGATCGACACCCACCTGCAGACGTGCGTGGAGCTGCCAACCACGTACAGAACCCAGTTCGACGACAGGAGAACAACCGGGATCTGATCAGGACCATTGCTGACTACAATCGGGCTGATCTGGTGTATGAGAACCGGTCTGCTATTGTTCCTCCCCCTTTTCAGAGGAATGATTTTGAGTTGAAACCTGCGTACTTTCAACTAGTTGGGCAGAGACCTTTCTCTGCTTTGCCCAATGAGAAGCCTTTGGACCATATTGAGCATTTTGAGGATCTGGTGACTAGCATCAAGGCTAATGGGGTGACTGAGGACTACATCTTCTGCAAACTCTTCCCTTACTCACTTGCGGGAGAGGCATCTCAGTGGTAGAAACAGCTGCCTGCTGGATCATTGACAAGCTGGCGTGATGTCAAGGTGGCCTTCCTCAACCACTTCTATGATGATGCAATGTCAGATGAGTTGAGAATCAAGCTGTCTTCTTTCAAGCAAAGACCAGATGAAGCCTTCAAAGCAGCTTGGGTGAGATTCAAGGCTTACCAAAGGGACTGTCCACACCATGGTTTCTCAAGGGTTCAATTGCTAAGTATCTTCTTCAGAGGGTGTGACTGGGAGTATCAGTTGGCTTTAGATGCTGCAAGTCATGGGAATTTCAAGACAAGAATGCCAGAAGATGCTGAATTGTTGATTGAGAACTTAGCTGCTAGCAATAGTACTAAGAGAGCAGATGCTGAAAGGAAGAGATTGCATGGAGGATTTGATGCAAACCAGCTAGCTTCTGTTAATGCTAAGCTTGATTCAGTTCATAATCTCCTGGTTGGTAAGAAATCAGTTCACTTTGCTGCTGAAGTTGAATCATTTGAGCCACAACCTGAGACTGGGAATGAAGAAGCAGATGTCAACTTTGTATATGGCAATCAAGGTCAGAGATTTGGCAATCAGCAAGGCCACAGGCCTTACAGTGGGAACTCTTCAGGCTACATTCCCAAACCGGACTACCAGAAGCAGCAACAAGGGAGCAACTTCACAAGGACTTATGGGAACTCATCCTATCAGTCTCCGCCTCCACAGACTTCTTCTGAGAGTAGAATGGAAGCCATGCTCGAGCAGATTCTTCAGGGACAAGAGAATCTGACAGTGACATTCAATGGAAAGATTGACAATGTCTACACTGAGCTGAATGGGAAGATAGAAGCATTAAATGTTCATGTTAAGAAGCTGGAAGTTCAAGTTGCACAGACTGCTGGGTCTGTAAAAAGGCAAGAGAATTATCTTCCAGCAAGAACTGAGTCAAACCCCAGACATGCTTGCAATGCCATATCAGTGAGAGATGAAGATGATGGTGAAATGTTTTCTGCAGAACAAGGAGAAAAATCGGCCAATCTGTCGGATCCAGATGATGGCATCGATCGACACCACCTGGGTGTCGATCGACACTCTTCTCAGACGGAACCAGAAGCTGTGAAATCTCAGGTTCCAACAGTTGAAAGGGCCTACAAGCCTAAGGTTCCTTTTCCCAAGCCAAGAAAGTCTAAGCAAGAGATGGAGGAAGCTAGATGCAAAGCAATGATGGACAAGGTAATGATTGAGATGCCTTTAATTGATGCAGTAAAGCTTTCACCACCTCTTAAGCGGTATGTGAGGAGAATGGTATCCAATGGTTTGAGCCCTGAAGAAGGAGCACTTCTTACAAAAGATGTCAGTGCAATTCTGTTGAACCAGCCTGTACAGAGGAAGAAAGAGAAGAAGCAGGAGGTGGTTGTCTCTAAGGAAGTGAGTGCAATCATTCAATGTAAGACTGCTAAGAAGTTACCAGATCCTGGAAGCTTTGTTCTTGATTGCTCTATCTCTACAGGAAGGTTTGCACACTCACTTTGTGACCTTGGTTCTAGCATCAACTTGATGCCACATTCTGTTGCTGTGAGACTTGGGATGACAGAATTCAAGCCAACTCAGATTTCTCTTATCTTGGCTGATCGCTCCCGAAGAACTCCTGAAGGTGTTTTAGAGGATATTCCAGTTAAGGTTGGCAACTTCATGATTCCCACTGACTTTGTGGTGCTGAAGTATGATCAAGAGCCTAAAGATCCTCTCATCTTAGGAAGATCTTTCTTGGCTACAGCTGGTGCCATCATTGATGTGAAGAAGGGACACATAGCACTGAATGTGGATGGTTTGAGTTTGAATTTTGAGATGGATAAGCTGAGGAGGGCTCCTACTATTGATGGACAGACTTTTTCTGTTGAAAAAGTTTCTGCAACACGAGCATCAGGCTCAGTGTCGATCGATGCCACCAAGAGGGTATCGATCGACACCCCTCCACGACCGCGACAAAGCTTGTCCAAAACTGATGCTCCAAGTCAGAAACCTGTTCCCAAACAGAAGAGTCATCAATCCACACTCCAGAGCCCTCAGGTAAGGCCAAGGTATGCATCTTCTTCTCCTAAACTTCCTCCTATCATCAACAAGAATTTCAAAGAGATAAAAACTGTTTTGCAGTTAACCAAGCCACGAGATTATCGTAGAGCGCTTGTTTCTTCTGTTGATGATTTTGCAGGGCATAAGAGAAGCAATCCCATCCCTAAATCCCGCCCTGGTCCCGTTCCTCACATCCTTGGCAGACCTCATGCACCTAAAGCTTATACACCACCTTGGATGAAGAGGACTTCAATGCCATGTTTTGCTCCTCCGGATGCATGAGCTCCAACACAGTCAAGCTAATGACTGAAAACAAGCGCTTAGTGGGAGGCAACCTACTGGTAGGTTTTTCTTTTTCTTTTGATTTTGAATTTTGTTTATTTTATTTCTATTTTTGCTTTCCTCTTACTTGATAACACTGGGGACAGTGTTGTTTAAGTCTGGGGGAGGTTAGTTACTAACTATGTTTTCTGTTTTTGAGTTTCAGTTGTGTCAGTCAAAACCATAAAGTTTGAGTCAAATTTTTCAAAATTTTTCTTTTTGTCTTTGGGAATTATGATCTTGACTAATGATTTCTCTTATTTGGCTAACACTCTAATGATTATTTGTTTATGCTTGATCTCAGAACTGAAGCTTAGAAAGACTATGAGCCTTATCAACAATCCTGAAAGCCCTTATTCAATGGATATCTGATTGATCTAACGTTGTCTCAACTTTTATCAGGATTTTAACCGGACTTAATCTCTTACTTTGGGGTTGGAAATCAGTGGACTAGACTTCTTCTTCAGGCCATACAAGACAATGCAATTTTTCAAAGTATGTCTCCCCTCTCTCTTCCCTTCAGTGCTTTTAAAAAAAAAATCAGAAAAAGAGAGAATAAAAGATGAGATGATTTTGATCAGTTTAGAGAGGTAGGTAAATTACCTGTGACCTCATTATTCTACTCTTGAGTCAAATGATCACACAAAGCTTGGAAGCGAGGGGTAGGTAAATTACCGATGACCCCGGTATTCGCTTACACCTTTGATTAGAAGAAAAAAAAAATAAGAAAAGAGAAAAAAAAAAAAAAATGGAAGTGAGAAAAGGGAGAGGAAAGGAGATGTAAGAAGAATGTCTTGGCCTGAAGAGAGTCCATATGCCACTGATCAATACACCCAAGGTAAGAATTCACCTTATTTGTGCTTTAATATTGACTAATGAGATGACAATGGAGATTTCAGAGATTCCAAAGGATTGTGGGATTTGAGTAAGGAATGTTGATGCTTATCATGGTTAAGTATAAGAAGTAAGTTCTTGAGTCAGGTAAATGAAGAGTGCAAATAAGAATCATTATGCAGTTGAGTGAGTTCCCAGTTTTCAAACCTCTTTCACAGGTCTAAGTTTCTGTTTTGCTTGAGGGCAAGCAAAGGCTAAGTCTGGGGGAGTTGATATATCATGGTTTTTGTGGTTTTTAACCATG
Organism: Camelina sativa; assembly: GCF_000633955.1. Classification (NCBI taxonomy): domain Eukaryota; kingdom Viridiplantae; phylum Streptophyta; class Magnoliopsida; order Brassicales; family Brassicaceae; genus Camelina; species Camelina sativa. Next base: position 11,188,862 of record NC_025701.1, on the reverse strand, counting down.
ATATAAGAAGTCTTTTAGAGTCTTTTGATTTGTTTTCTAGATTGTTTTTGAGTCTTTACAGGTTTTTAGCATGGAAGGAGCAAAATGGAGCAATTTGGATGTTTTGGAGCATAAATCTTGAAGAATCAATTTGGTCTCGGATGAAAGCAGGAGCATCGACCGACACCAAGATAGGAGGCATCGATCGACACTCATCTCTGCCGACTCAAGACCCAAGTTTTGGAAAATTTACAAATCTGCCCCAAAGTTTTCCATATTTGCAACATAAGTCCCTGACGTGTTTTAGGACATATATATATAGTTTTTAGGTTTTCCAAACCCTTAAGTTTTATTCTAGCAAGTTTTATTTTTCTGCAACCCTGAGAGATTTTTGAGAGCTATTGGAGAGAGAGATCTGAACTGCTTTGAGAGAAGAATTCTTAAACTCCTTTCTTACTCTTTTAATCTCTATTGCTTATTATTCAGAATCATGTCTTGTTCTTCATTGATTATGTCTGAGTAGTTTGCTTGTTAGGTTTAGGGTTTTTCACAGGGATTTTATGAATTATTAGATCTGATTATTTAGGATTCATTATCTATCTAGATCTTCATCTTAGGTTGTTCTTCATATTAATCCTTGATTGGCCATCTAGAATTAATACTTTAGGAAAATAAATTGATATGAGAATATAATTGTTTTCCTGATAAAACCTTTTGATGAGCAAAATTATTTCTTGCAAAGAGATTTGATTTAATAATTTTGTGAACAATCTAAACCTGATTTTATTGCTGATTTATTACCTAGAATTTTACAAAGAGATTTGGATTTTCTGGTTTTAAATTTAGATATTATTTGCAGTGAGAACTGATTTAATTTACAAAAGTGTTTAGAGTTCTAGATCTGTTCTTAATTGATTGAATCCTAATTAATTGATTGATTTAATATTTCATAATTTCCTGAGAAATTCCCTAGGCCTAGCTTTTTGATTTTCTGAATTTACAACAACTTTTATATTTTGCATTGCTTTTATTTTAATTCAAATTAATCTGTTTAGCATAATTGAAAAACTCTATAATTTATTGTGTAGTCTTGAGTCTCTGTGGAATTCGACCCCTAAATACTGCATTGATCTCTTAATTTGAGAGAGTAGCTCTAGGGTAAATTTGAGCATATCAGTAATACTGCTATAATTAATCGCTGCACTTCTATAAGTGTTATTATTAGTAGTGTACTTAACAAAAAAAACAAAACTAGTTCTCGTTTTATAATTTTCTACAAAATAAATTTATGCAACTAAACTAGTTATATTATCCTGTACGTACATTAGTTTGAAAAAACTATCCATATAGATATCCTCATATCGATGATCATTACTAGTATATAATTCAGTTTTTTTTACATCATTAAACCATATTTACATTCAGTTAAATACGTCATAATCATATGCATTATTACAAGTTTTCAAGGTGGCGACTGGCGAGTGTTTTATATCAGTGAGATTATTGTTGTGTACTCAATCGTACATAGAATTGTGGAAGATAAATAATATATAAACACCTAAAAAGACAAATAAAAAGGAATATCGGCTCAAATTACAAAAATTATTGGTTTTTACAGAAACAATAGTACGTGTAAGTTTTCCAAAATAATTATTTTCTAATATACCCAAAAAAAAAAAAGGAGAGGCCAAGATATGATACCATTATAAAATGTTAAAGACCGACCCGAAATAATAATACTCATGGTTACATTATCAGCAAAGAGCCAAGAGAAGAGAAGAGTCACAACCTATACTGGTGACAAGAGTTCTTAACAAGATAATCAATGGAGGTGCACAAGGTGGTCGCTCCGCCTCATAAGAGCACGGCGGCGAAGCTGAAAACAAGACTGAAGGAAACTTTCTTCCCGGACGATCCCTTAAGACAGTTCAGGGGACAACCAAACCGTACCAAACTCATTCGAGCCGCTCAATACATTTTCCCAATCCTCCAATGGTGTCCTGAATACAGCTTCAGACTCCTCAAATCCGACGTCGTTTCAGGCCTCACCATCGCCAGTTTAGCTATTCCTCAGGTATAAGGCACTTTGCAAAATCTCACACGACGTCCCATTTCACTTTCCCATCAAACCTTCATTACCTTTTCAATCCAATTCTTGATTATTTTTTTTTCATCTTCTTGGTTGTTTTTAAAACAGGGGATAAGTTACGCGAAGCTAGCAAATTTGCCTCCAATCGTTGGTCTATGTAAGAAAGAATCTAAACTGAAATTATAAATCGACTTATCCTTCGATGTACAGGAATAAACACGTGTGTGTTGATTTATGTGTAGACTCGAGCTTCGTGCCACCGTTGGTTTATGCGGTGTTGGGAAGCTCAAGAGATCTAGCGGTAGGACCAGTCTCCATAGCGTCGTTGATCTTAGGATCCATGCTAAGGCAACAAGTGTCTCCTATAGACGATCCTGTCCTCTTTCTACAGCTTGCTTTCTCTTCTACCTTCTTTGCTGGTCTCTTTCAAGCCTCTCTTGGAATCCTCAGGTAAACATTATTTATATATATTCACTTTTTTTAGCTTTGCATGAACCAAGATTTATATATCTATTGAAATATCTGTGTTATGAGGTCAATATTGGGCCTGGACTAGGCTAGTGGCAGTTGTAGGGTTACATGATATATTTCGTCGGTGGTCGTGCTTGTGCGCGTTGATTGCATTAAAGATTACAAAACAAATTAAAGATTACTTTTAGAAGTTTATTCATGTTTAGAAGATAATTAGTGATATTATTGATTTACTCCAAAATAAAACAAAATTTGTAGAAGAAAGTGTAAGTGTTTATTTATGTTTAGAAGACAATTAGTGATATTATTGTTTTACTCCAAAATAAAACAAAATTTGTCGTAGTAAATCAAATATTATGTTTTAATTCACTCTTACTATTTACTTAATTTTATGTTCGAATTAAGTTACTTACATAATTAACCCAAAAATATAAATTTTATATAATTTTCTAAAATTTAATGACGTGTGTTATGTACATCAAGACCATTTTATATATCAAAACTATAGTTGGTTTTCCTTATATCTATTTTTATTTGAAAGAGTGTGTTTCCAGCATATATCTTAATACATAAAGACATTATGCTAAGACTTATTCTAAAAATTTAAATATGCAGGCTGGGATTTATAATAGACTTTCTATCAAAAGCAACATTAATAGGGTTTATGGGTGGAGCAGCGATAATAGTATCACTGCAACAGCTAAAAGCTCTGCTAGGGATAACTCATTTCACAAAGCAAATGAGTGTAGTCCCTGTTCTCTCCTCTGTTTTCCACCACACCAAAGAGGTTTCTCTCTTCTTCCTAATTCCTTTATTTTACTCATCAATTGTATTTACTACTTACAATGTTATAATTAATATGTAGTGGTCATGGCAAACAATTGTGATGGGAGTTTGCTTCTTGCTCTTCTTGCTCGCCATACGTCACCTCGTATGTTTCTTATCTCCCATACACTATTAAATTACCATTTTGACTATCCTCACTATGCATGGACAACATTTGTTACATTGTTTCTCAAAACTTTATTCCCGCCATAAATAACGAACTACTGAATTTTGACTAGAACAGACCAACTTTTTTCCATTATAAAGTTGATTTTTTTTTATGTTAAAAACATTTTTTTAGTATTTTGATATTAAAATAGCATTTACATTTACTTAAAAAACCAAACATGTCAGTATTTCGAACCAACATAATGCATGTCATGTTATATAAAAAATAAAAAATTACTGCATGGGTCTCAGCCGAAGCTACTGCATATTAATTAAAATGGAAATTTGAATGCAGAGCATGAAGAAGCCGAAGCTGTTCTGGGTCTCAGCAGGAGCTCCACTTCTCTCGGTTATCGTCTCTACGCTTCTTGTCTTTGTTTTCAGAGCCGACCGTCACGGAATCAGCGTCGTAAGCTTCTTTCTTTCTACTCCTATATAAACTAATCCTCTGTTTTATTTTTATGTTTTTTAGCAAAATGTTGAAAACTTTAATTTGTTGACAGATCGGGAAATTACAAGAAGGTTTGAATCCACCGTCTTGGAACATGCTTCAGTTTCACGGAAGTCATCTCGGACTCGTTGCTAAAACCGGACTCGTCACCGGAATCGTCTCCCTCACGGTAAAGTTTCTTTCAACTCAAATCATCCAACGCACTTCAATCATTTATTGTCTCGAATTTTATTTTAGTTTATGTTTTACGTGTTATTATAGTTTTTTATTATTTCAACCAACTTTGGTTTTTTTCTTAATAAATTAAATCAGTTTTTTCAAATATAATACAAGTTTTACTGTCTTAACGTAAAAAGTAGAGTTTGAAACAATAGTAACTTAATATAACAGGAAGGAATTGCAGTGGGAAGAACATTCGCAGCGCTAAAGAACTACCACGTAGATGGAAACAAAGAGATGATCGCCATTGGTCTAATGAACGTAGTAGGCTCTGCCACATCTTGCTACGTCACAACCGGAGCATTCTCTAGATCAGCAGTTAATAGCAACGCGGGAGCTAAAACCGCGGTATCAAACATCGTGATGTCAGTCACGGTTATGGTTACGCTCCTCTTCTTAATGCCGCTTTTCGAATACACTCCTAATGTAGTCCTCGGTGCCATCATCGTGACCGCTGTCATCGGTCTCATCGACCTTCCTGCGGCTCGACAGATATGGAGGATCGATAAATTCGATTTCTTGGTGATGCTTTGCGCATTCTTTGGTGTCATTTTCCTATCCGTTCAAAACGGTCTAGCCATTGCGGTCGGGCTATCGTTGTTTAAGCTATTAATGCAGGTAACGAGACCAAAAATGGTTATAATGGGGAATTTCCCGGGGACGGATATATACCGGGATCTTCATCATTACAAACAAGCACAGAGGATCCCTGGAATCCTTATCTTAAGCATTGAGTCTCCTGTCAATTTCGCCAATTCTAACTACCTCACTGAAAGGTTCGTTATTAGATAACTAGTTGAGCTACAGTAAATAACGAAATTTCATAATTTATAGCTATGTTGCATTGACATATAATATACTAATTAACATTCTTTGTGTATGGTCTTGTATACAAAATTTGTAGAACGTCTCGTTGGATCGAAGAATGCGAAGAAGAGGAAGCTCAAGAGAAGCATTCTAACCTTCGGTTCTTGATACTTGAAATGTCAGGTTAGTCTTAATAGATCAGTGCCAATTGGTTAACTAGCTAAAAAAAAACAATGATCTATTTTAACTTTCTTTTCTTAGCTAACTATGTTTTTGTTACTATATATGTTAAAGCCGTGAGCGGTGTAGACACAAACGGAGTCACCTTCTTTAAGGAATTGAAAAAAACAACCGCGAAGAAGGACATCGAGGTATAAAATTGTTTCGCAAACTGGTTTTTCTTCATTGAACCAAGAAACCTAACTAGATTTTGATCTCAACCATATTTTTATGTGTGCAGCTTGTGTTTGTGAACCCTTTAAGTGAAGTGATGGAGAAGCTACAAAGAGCCGACGAAGAAAAGGAGTTCATGAGGACCGAGTTTCTCTTCTTAACCGTCGCTGAGGCCGTTGCGTCGCTCTCTACTAAAGGCCCATCTCTCAATAACGTCTAACCATATAAATAATTTGTTAATCCAAAAATGTGATATTACATACATGGATGGTTAAGATTTTCCTTTTTTGCTCTCTTCATCTTTTAATTCCACCAGTACATGTGTAATGTTATGTTTCTCAATTATTGATTTTGGTCAAGATGTATGTAAAGTATGTTCAATATGAGTTTCCACCATTTTGCAGTGTTTTTCTTACATGTTTAATCTCAAAAATAAAATTGAATCTAACAAATCGAACTGAACATAGATTAGAAGGATTTTATACATATTTATTGATTTCTACATCTAAAAAAAACAAAATCGATTATGAAATAAAATTATAAAATAAAAGAAAAAACATTTTGGTACCAAATAAATTACAATTGTGACTTTACAATTCCAAATTCCAACTGAAACATTTCGAATAGAAAAAGACATATAACACATTGATACTCCCGCGTGAAGATCTTTTAGATTTCATATCCCATAAGATATGATTTTAAACTCCTACTTTCCCGACAACAACAAAAAGAAAAATCCGACTTTCGAACAAAATTAAATGGGCAGATAGAATGTATGGAAGGCCTTATTCAAATGGACAGGGTGGTTATCTTGGCTTAAATGTTAAAACCAATTTCTTGGAAGTGCATAGAAAGTATTGATCTATAAATATATAATCTATTGCTCCTTAATCACGTGTTTAGATCACAACTACGACATTATTTCATGCTTATATTTTGTGTTAACGTTTATTGTTTTCTGGGCCAAAATGCCCACTCATATCTTATCCCCACAATTAGCTTATGAGGTTATCTCCAACGGCAACAATCCATTATAGTCTCTAAAACAAAAATAATATATTATTTTAATTACAAATTTTATTTTTTATTTTCTTTTACTGGCTGAATTATTTGTGAAATGACATTGTGAGAACTGGGAATGAGCTTCTTCTTTCGAAGTAATTTAAATGTGGAGGAGCTTATCGCCGTAGAATAGTTCCGAACTGAATTGAGAGAGAGTTTGAGAGTTTGAATTTGTATTGCTGTTTTTGGAAAAAGTCTTCCATCCTTACAAGTGACACCCCCTTACATATTTATACCGACCAATTAATTACCCAATTAATGCACAATTAATAAGACACGATTTGCGCGGACTAATTAATCCTCTTGAATGCAGGAATCTTTGACCGGGCCCGAGCTGCGAGCTGACCAGCATGAAGCGTCTCCGCGCTCTCTTTCTTTCTCCGGGCCTGATGGGCCGATCGGTAACATACTTTCGACCCATTAGACAAGCCCGGCCTAGGCCCTCTTGCCTATTACCCGAGATGGCAGATCGTGGGTACAACAGTTGCCCCCCAAGTCTCCCGAGCTGAACAGTTCGGGGGACTTTTAACCTTCGAGCGATCAATTTCGGGAAACTGAATATTCCCCCATATCTCCACGATTTGATTGAGGTAATGATGGGATTTGCCTTCCCGAACAAGCCTCAGGGCCCACTAGGTGGCGTGTTGGTTATAAGAGAGAAAAGAAACGGTGCGAGACCTTTCACTTCCCCAGGCAATCATTGCTTTCTGGTGCCGTGTATAAAGGTAATCCTCGACTTCTCTCTCACCCTTAATCTTCAATCGTGTTTATGTTTTTGTGCTCTTAGATTTTCTCTCTTTTCTCCCGTAAACCTCTCTACTTTCGCCGGAAAAAACCTTTACTCTTCCTTCGTTCTTCACTAACTTCCCGGAAAAGAATGTCTCCTCCGAAATCCTCGTCGGGTAAACCCACAAAACCCCTGATTCCAGGCGTTTTTGGCCCTCATCCGCCGTCAATTCTCTCGGCGGAGAATATAGCCGAGATTAGGGGATCCACTGGGATTCCCTCGGAGATCGAGATTAGGTTCCCGGAGGTTCACGAGTCTCCGGAGAATCCTCCCCCGGGGTACTGTTGCGCGTTCGAGATATTTTTCTCCGCGTGTGGTCTGTCGTTTCCCCTTCCCGAACTCATCGTGAAGATGATGTTCGAACTGGGCTTTGCTCTCCCCCAGATGTGCCCGAACTTTGTCCGAACCGTCATGTGTCTTCAAACTCTGGGGGAAGAGTTTGACTACAAACTATCCCTGGCCGACTTTCTTCAAGTGTACACGGTGAAGACAGGTCGCACCAAGGGCACGCTCTACGTAAGTCCGCTTTCCGGACTGAAGGTCTTCGACGACCTTCCTGAGAAAGATGAGAAGTGGCGGAAGTCTTACTTTTTCTTCCCGGTCAACGAGCTCACTTTTGGCCACCTCGCAAATTCACACATATCGAAGTGGACTTCGAAAATTGGTAGAACGGTGCTCTTAGTTTGGTGTCCTTAATACATTACTATTCTTTCTGTTACTTACTCCTTGTCGTTCCTGTCTCAGACCACTTCGAGCGCGGGTTGCTTTGCCCTACTTTCGTGGAGTTTTTCTCGCGGTTCTGCAGCCAGGGTCAGATCGCCTGGGACTCATTTTCGTGTGAAAGGATTAGAGAATCCACAGCGCGGCTCAGGGGACGTTCTCTCGTTTGCTCCGACCCCATAAGCACTTCGGAGATGAATTATAGAGAGGAAAGGGCCTGCCGACTCGCCGAGAAGGATGCGAAATTGAACATGGCGGCAGCGCTTGCCGAGGGCAAAGCTCGCCTCCCTAAGAAGTCTGGTCCCTCTTCCTCTGAGGTAGACGGGACTTCAGCACCCCCTGCTGGCCCTTCCGAGCCTCTTACAGGGGCTTCCGGGCTCCTGCCTAGTTCGCCCAGGCCTGCCGTAATTGTCGTAGCGGACTCTAGTGATGAGCCACGAGAGGTTATTACTCCCTCCGTTGAGGTCAGCTCCCAGCGGGCGGACTCGTCCAAAAAGAGGAAGGAACCTGAGACTTCCTCACCTCTTCGCGAGAAGAGCCGAGCTCGGACTGGTTCGGCAGGAGACGAGCGAGGTAAGTCCAGTTCGAAAGATAGGGATCCCTCCTCAGAGAGGAGGTCTAAGGAGTCCGGGGATTCCTCTGGCAGGCTGCCTTCAAAGGAACGTCGTTCCTCCCCCAGAGGTGATGACAACTCGAGGTTTTTTTTTTGTTTGTTGGGTCTCGGGGACCAAGTAGAATAACATCGTTTGTTCATTTCAGTTCCCCCTGTATTCCCAGCTGATCTGATGAGGAGTTACACTCGGCCAGGAGTTCGGGTTCCGGCATATGCAGACATGTCCGAACTCAACCGTGCGAACTTCTTCCGCTTTGCGGACAAGATTGGCGAGGTTAGTGACACATGCTTCCTTAGCTTTGGTTTTTCTTTACCACCTTCACCGTTTCTTAACGAGCTGCGCTTTCCCAGCTAATGATCGAGTTCAACTCCTCGGTAGCGTCTTTCGAAGATCAGCTGTTTGCCTCTCCTTCCTCTTCCGAAGTGAGCCATCTCCGGGAAAAGATTGCTGACCTGGAAGCCCATGTGAAGGAGTATGCCAGATTAGAGGCCGAGAACGCTGCTACCATGGAGAAAGCCGAACAAATCCGGGCTCGGATGAAGAGAGCCGAGGTACAGGTGCTCGACTTCGGAATTGCCAACGAAGACCTCCGAGACAAGCTAAAGAAGGCGGGAGACCTCTACTACGAGGCCGCGGAGGATGTGAAGGCGGCAAGGAGTAGGTTGCACGAGGTCGAGCTCCGCAACCAGTTGCTCGAAGCTGGAAATAGCTGCGAGATTGAAAGGGTGCGGAGAGAAGAAAGGCAGGCAATGAGACGAACTCTCCGTCCATTAGTTGAGGAGGTGAAAGTCACTTTCGAAGAGAGGGAGAAACTGGCCCCAGCCAAGATTCGAGC
>NC_025701.1:11175286-11177748 GCF_000633955.1 Camelina sativa | reverse complement strand
GTATCAAGAGTATCCTGTAAGAACTCCTCATTTTCCTCAGCTCGGAGTGGGTTCAGCGAGGTACGGACTCCAGGGACCTCTATGTCAGCTGGGACTACGGCATCGACTCCATAGACCAGGGAGAAAGGTGTTTCACTAGTGGCCCGGCGAGGTGTTGTTCGAATTGCCCAAAGAACGCCTTGCAGCTCGTCCGGCCAGCGCCCTTTGCGAGAGTCGAGCCGTTTATTCAAGTTAGCCAGAATAACCTTATTCATCGCCTCGGCCTGCCCATTACCTTGCGGGTAACGCGGAGTTGACTTATTGAGTCGAATCTTCCACTTCGCGCAGAACTCTTCGAACTTCGAGGAGATGAACTGCAGACCATTGTCTGTGATGATTTCGTGGGGGACCCCGTAGCGATAGATTATACTTTTTAGTACGAACTGCTCCACTTCGTCACTTGTTACTTTCGCGTAGGCTGCCGCTTCTACCCACTTGGAGAAATAGTCGGTAAGAGCGAGCACGTACTGAACTCCTCCTGGTCCTCGATGTAATGGACCGATGATATCCATAGACCACCTCATGAATGGGTAAGGTGCGGACACCGAAGACAGGAGCTCGGTAGGTTGATGAATTGACGGGGCGTGCTTCTGACACTTCTCACAAGTTCGAGAATATTTTTCGCAGTCCGTGATCATGGTAGGCCAGAAGTAACCTTGCCGTTTAATTTTGAAAGCCAGAGTCCGACCTCCGGAATGATTCCCATTGGGACCGTCGTGAACAGCTCGCATTAGCATCGCGGGCTCTCTACCAGCCACGCAAGTTAGATAAGGACCAGCTACACTTCGGCGTAGAAGTATTCCCTTGTGAACGCAGTACCGCGCACTGACGATCTTAAGCTTCCTAGCTGCCCATTTGTCGGCTGGGAGTTCCCCTTTTTCCAGGTAAGCCCAGATCGGGCTCCGCCAGTCATCTGCCCCCCAGCTGTTAGAATTCGTGCCGCTCGAAGCAGCATGTGGGATAACAGCTTGACTGTCAACTGGTGAGTTTGATGATTCCGGAGTTGAACTCGCGTCTAGCTCAGCTGGAGGTGGGTGAACTTCCATTGGAGTAGGCATAACGGGAGCCGGATCCTCCAAGGGTAAAGAATCCGTAGCCGCTTTACGAGCTGCTTCCTCAGCAGCCAACTGTTTTTTCATCGCCCGGGTGACAACGTTTGAGCTCTCTAGTCGAATACTTGGAAACTGAATAACTTCGACGGGGATAATTCTTGTCATTGCGGGATCCGAAGTGGATGCTAAAGATGCTAAAGCGTCCGCAGCGGAGTTCTCACTTCGTGGGATCTTAGTGATTTCGAACTCCTCGAACCTAGCGACTAACTCCCGAGCTGTGGACAAATAAGCCTCCATACGACCATCCTTTGTCTCGTACTCCCCCAAAAACTGGTTGGTGACCAGCTGCGAATCGCAAAAAGCTCGAAGTTTTCGGACACCAATCCCCACTGCGAGGCGTAAGCCAGCAAGGAAGGATTCGTACTCGGCTTCATTGTTGGACGCACTGAAAGCCAAGCGAAATGACTGTTCAATAACTTCGCCTGTAGGAGAAGTGAGGTGGACCCCAATTCCTGCTCCCGATTTGGAAGAAGCACCATCAACATACAACGTCCACGGGGCTTCGACATTATCGCTAACCGAAGAGGCTAGTGGGAGTTCGATCAAGAAATCCGCCAGCACCTGCGCCTTAGCACAGGTTCGAGTCCGGAACGCGATGTCGTATTCGCTCAGCTCGACAGACCATTTAGCTAGCCGTCCGGATTGGCTCGGACTATGTAATACCGTCCGAAGTGGCTGCGTCGTCAGGATTATGATTGTATGGGACTGGAAGTAAGGCCGCAGCTTTCTTGCCGAAGTGACCACTGCTAGGGCCAATTTTTCCATCATAGGGTACCTGGATTCCGCCCCAGTAAATGACTTGCTGACATAGAAAATTGGTCGCTGCTCCCCCCTTTCTTCACATACCAAAACTCCGCTGACCGCACTATCCGTTTAAACGGCTACGTAAAGAAAGAGCGGCTCTCCGAACTCAGACTTCGCCAAGACCGGCGGTTCAGATAGATAAGCTTTGAGTTGGGCGAACGCCTCCTCACACTTCGCATCCCACAAGAAATTTTTTCCTCCTTTCCGTAACAGCTGGTAGAAAGGGAGGCATTTGTCCGTAGATCGAGAAATGAAGCGGTTGAGAGCTGCGATCCGTCCGTTAAGACGTTGCACCTCGCGCAAGGTTCTAGGAGAACTCATAGACAGGAAAGCATTAATTTGCCTCGGGTTCGCTTCAATTCCTCTTTCTGTGACGATATACCCCAGAAATTCTCCTGATGGGACTGCAAAGGTGCACTTCGTGGGGTTGAGTTTCATCCCGAACTGATCCAGGATGTCGAAGCAGACTTTCAGATCGGCGAGATGCGAGCTGGCTTCCATTGATTT
>NC_025701.1:11156119-11169585 GCF_000633955.1 Camelina sativa | reverse complement strand
CTTCGTGGGGCTCGAGGTCCACCCGGCTAGCTGTTAGCAAGAAAGTCTTGAGATGATTGGTAGGATCTCCTTTTCCTTCGTAGCTCGAGAACTTAATTTTGCCGGTATCTTTGATGCGGACTCGAGCTATTTGATCGGAAAAGGGAGTTCGCCTCGATTCCTCGATCACCCGAAAAATATCCGGAGCCGAAGTGGTTGCACTATGCATCACAGACCGCATATCCCGGATTTCGCTCTGCATACGGAAGATCTCGGGATTGGTGACATACCCCGGAGTCGAAGTGTTTCCTTCTACAGGGAGAGGAAGACGGACTGGGACCTCAGAAGATCGGAGGACACTAGGCTGAACCGGAGTATGGCCATCGCTAGTCAGCGGAGGCGCTGTTTGTGTGTTGGTTTGAGGCGGGAACGAATCTCCCGGAGTGACATTTGTTGCTGCCACTTGCGAGGTGGAAGGTGGAGTCACACCGGAGAAATCCAAAGCACGTCGACGCGGGTTTTGGTCGGAGGACAGGAGGTCGACCCGGTCGGCGTACGCGCGGTGGGAGGCCGAGAGATCGGCTACGGACGTCATGATTTCCTCTAGACGAGTGGAAATCTGGCCCTCCAAGCTGTCGAAACGTTCAGTAAGAGCGGCGGAGGCGGCTTGCTGACGGTCGGACTTCTCGGACAAGTCTTGTAGGAGCTTCTGGATCACCTCCAAGGATGCCTGATTGGGAGAGCCGGTTGCCATAGCGGTGGTTGTGTGGAGTGTACTTGTGTATGAAGTCGGAACTAACGAGAGTCAGGCGATAACTCCCCTCCTTCTAGCGCCAAATGTGAGAACTGAGAATGAGCTTCTCCTTCCGAAGTGATTTAAATGTGGAGGAGCTTATCGCCGTAAAAAAGTTCCGAACTGAATTGAGAGAGAGTTTGAGAGTTTGAATTTGTATTGCTGTTGCTGGAAAAAGTATTCGATCCTTACAAGTGACACCCCCCTTACATATTTATACCGACCAATTAATTACCCAATTAATGCACAATTAATAAGACACGATTTGCGCGGACTAATTAATCCTCTTGAATGCAGGAATCTTTGACCGGGCCCGAGCTGCGAGCTGACCAGCATGAAGCGTCTCCGCGCTCTCTTTCTTTCTCCGGGCCTGATGGGCCGATCGGTAACATACTTTCGACCCATTAGACAAGCCCGGCCTAGGCCCTCTTGCCTATTACCCGAGATGGCGGATCGTGGGTACAACAGACATGTGTCCACAATTTTGGTAGAGTCGTTTCTAAAATCTCCTAATCTAGAGACTGATTTTCTCAATCTCTTCAGCTTTTATTTTTTTATTAATTTTATTTTTTTGTAGAGACTCCCTAAATCTTTGCGTTGGAGATGATGCCCTGAGAAACCAAGCATATAGTAAGGCCATCTTTATAGGCATAACACCAAGGGTGTTCTTAGTCCAAAAAAATTAGAAAAATAATGAATAGTGGCATAAGAACACCAAGATCAGTTCTTAATGTAGAACTGTTCTTGGCTCAGTTCTAAGCTGATGTGGCAAGCTGTGAATGGATATTATTTTTTGTAAACAATTTTTCACAAATTAAAAGAGGATTTGATTGAGAATATATAGAATAAATATGGACATTAAACTATATATTAATTAAATAAAATGTTTGTGTGCTTTAATTAAGTAATATGTTTTTTTTTTTTCTTTTTTTAATGTTTTTTTGTTTCATAAAATTTTGGTATTCTGAATTTTAGTAAAAGTTTTATAAGTTTGCAATTTAAATGTTATTTTATAAGTTTTTATAATTGTAATATGTTTAACATTATTATATTATTAAATCTTATGATCTTAAATATGTTCCCCCAATAACTAACTTTTTAACAAAAGATCTTAACTACTGATCTTACATTATTTTCATAATATATTTACTCTAAGAACACCCAAAATTGTTCCCCCTATAAAGATGCCCTAATAAGTCAGTAGCCCAAGAAGTCTTGGGCTATATCTACTTGTATATATTATGTTTATTTGTAGATGGAANGAATAAATTTGGACATTAAACTATATATTAATTAAATAAAATGTTTGTGTGCTTTAATTAAGTAATATGTTTGTTTTTTTTTCTTTTTTTAATGTTTTTTTGTTTCATAAAATTTTGGTATTGTATTCTGAATTTTAGTAAAAGTTTTATAAGTTTGCAATTTAAATGTTATTTTATAAGTTTTTATAATTGTAATATGTTTAACATTATTATATTATTAAATCTTATGATCTTAAATATGTTCCCCCAATAACTAACTTTTTAACAAAAGATCTTAACTACTGATCTTACATTATTTTCATAATATATTTACTCTAAGAACACCCAAAATTGTTCCCCCTATAAAGATGCCCTAATAAGTCAGTAGCCCAAGAAGTCTTGGGCTATATCTACTTGTATATATTATGTTTATTTGTAGATGGAACCACAGTATCTCAGTTTTTTTTTTCTTTTTTTCAAGAAGATAATGTCTTAAGTCTTTGTTTCGATCAAATATTCAGAAAATTTTCGAAACAGATATTTCAAAAGCAATGGAATTTTTCATTTACGTGTCACCATATCTTCTATAATAAAATAGAGTTTCTCCTAAAACTTTCAACCAGATAGTGACACAAATCACATGATAGCTTGGCACCTATCCAAAATTCAAAAAATTACTTAACACCTTTAATAATACATTAATGCATATATTTTTTTCCTAAAATTTAAATACACTAATATATATTTTTACTAAACTTAAATATATTATTATATTTAAAATAGCTAATATATAAAAATAAATAAATCATACACAACAAACAAGTAACACCGTGACACACTTTATGGTTGACCAACCAATTAATACACTTAAATGTGAATTATCTATATACATAATATATATGTAATTTGTTATCAACAAACAAACATCTCTAAATATTTTACAAGACATTGTGTTATAAAACTATTTTGTAATGTCATTTTAGTAAATAAAATAAATTATAAATTTCACATCAAAAAATTTTGTAATAAATTAAGCTAAAAATATACTATAGACAATTTATAGTAAAACATAACATCAAACAAATTTATTATATCTAACTAATATTATTAGCCCAATTATTGGCAGTTTCACTTATGTACATAATACTATTGTTACCGTTATGAGATTGATTTTGCTTCAATTGCAATTACAAAATTATTTATAAACACATACTTTAAATTTTGACTCTCTCCGATCACTCACTAAAGTTGTATACATTAAATAACGTAATTAACTAATATCTATAACATAAATTTATAAAATGGGTTCTCTAACTGTTTTTAAACGTATACTTCAGTTCAATGAGTTTTGCATGAATGAATTTTAATATGAATTTAGTTTTTTTTTTTGTAGTGGACAAGTCTCCTTGCAATTTATTCAAGACAAAAAAAATTACAAACGAACATGTCTTGAAATCACAGTTTCATGAGCATCAGCCTCAACAAGCGACTCTACAACAATCGGAGTATTCTCTAACATATGCAAGCCTAAAGGCAAAGTCAAAATATAGTTCGCTAATCCGTCGGTAAAACGATTAGCTTTCCTATAAATAAGTGAAATTTGGACTATCCAATATGGAGATATAAAGCAATGACACAGACTAAAACGGGAGGGAGAATCAGTCTTAGTCTATGTTTTTAGTTGGTCATAATTTGACTTCTGCTGACAGCTAAAATTGAAATATACAAATCTTATTCAAGTGATAAAATCGTCTCCTTATTAGTCTTATTTATTCAACTAAAGTATCTTTTTTTATCAATATTTAATATAGAGTACGCTATTGTAATGATAACTACAATTTATTTTTAAGAAAATTAATTATTAAAAGGTTAAACAAAAATTAGAATTGTTTTTAAATTTATATGTAAAAACTTTAAATGACAACTAATTTGAATCATAGGGAGAATCAGTCTTAATCTAAAGACATGTATTTTTAGTGTGGGATTTTAGTAACCCACACATAACTAACATATACGTAACTATTATAAAACTATTTTGTAATGTTATTTTAGTAACTAAATAATTTTTTTATGTTGAGTTTTGTCTCTCATCCTATTGGTGCATTAGAAATTTGTTTTTAGTGTTAATCTTTATATATATATATATATATATATTAATCTTTTAATTTTAATCATATTAATTATACAATTAAATCATTTATCCACCAACCTCTAAGAATTTTTTAATATTAAAATCAAACGAACTGCATTAAAAACACAATTAGGTCAAATTAGTTTTGTAACTTATGATCAATTTTACATGACCTACACATTTTTATCAACAATATTCTTATTAATAGCAAACACCTCACTAATCACCATCATATATCAGATACAGTAAAACCTTTATAAACTAATATTCTATAAATTAATAAACACTATAAATTAATAAATTTTGCTAGTCTTGAGTCGTACCAATCTCCAGTGTAAAAAATAACAAAATTCGATAAGAGAATAAGATAATATATATTTTTTTTTAATTCTCATGTAAAATATGGCCCCAATAATATCGTAAATTAATAATCATGTAAATTTACATATATGTATGCTTTAAAATTTTGAATTTTCTCGTAAAACCCATATCTATAAAACAATTGTTCTATTATATTTTCAAACTATAATGATATAAATTACTCTATAACATGCCATAAAAAATAACTAGATATGCATCATTTTTATTGTGATAGTTTTATAGGCTATTAAAATACGTTGATTTATATTATTATTCATAAATTTGTATTTATGTATGTCATGTGTATAAGATATTATGTTTATAGTATTTGTAAATTTTTGTCAAGAATATTTTCTAAACATTACAAATTAAATTTCAAAACAATAAAATTTATAACATTTGAAAGTCTAATCTTATTTAGCTAAAATTGTCTCAATTTATAATTTTTAAAAAATTTAAACAATTCATTCATATATCTATAAATTAATATCACTATAAATTAATAAAATGTCATGGTATCAACATTATTAATTTATAGAGGTTTTACTGTACCTCATAAAAAATATTAGAATTCTATTACATCATTTCACAATCTAACCAGTGGTGTTTCAAATATATTTTTTATGTCACTTTTGAAGATTAGGAAAAATGTTGGTTTTAGTTTGTAGATATTTCATATTTTTATGTTTATAAGAGGTTCAAGTGATTCAAATAAGGTATATTGGTAAACTTTGATATATCTTATAATTTAACCATAGTTTATAAAAAAACTTATATATTATCTTTATACTTTACTATTTTTATTTTGTATATTTTATTATATTTTTAAGCTCTTGAAAGCTCCCAAATAATTCACAAAATTTTGACATGTGTTTAAATAAAATTAAATGAAAATCATCAATAAAAGAAAATAAAAATCATCAAAAAAACAAAACAAGAGTTTAGTGAAATTTAAAATACATAAGCAAATCATAATACAATATCATTTGATTTAAACTATAAATAATCAATACATCAAATCTTCGTAAAAACACAAAATCTGTATAAGTAAAACGACACATGCGTATGAAATAAAATTTAAACAGAATTAAAAAAGTATCCTTACTGTAAAAGAATAAAAGAGAATTGCTTATTAATTAGTTTCATTATTAAAAATAAACAAATAACTGACTCTTTTAAGAGTTAATGTTGTATAGGAAAAAAACAAATATACGGATTATACGTAAAACTAATGATAAGCTCTCATCAAACTGTATAAGCTCTCATAAAATGGTATCTAACTCCACATGCAACTCCTATATTCATGAAAATATTAAAAAAAAAAAAAAAACTAACACATTATCAGAAAATATCTTACATATTTTTAAAAGACTATTGTAATTAAAAAAAATTATATATAATAAAAATGGTCGCTCCTACTAACCAATCAAAAAGAGCTATTTCATCATATTAAATAGAACAATGTATGTTACACAAAAAAAGAAATAGAACAATATATATGTCTTTTGCGGAAAAAAAAAGAACAATATATATGTCTAATAGTTAGTTTTTTGTAATTGTATTTAATAGTTTGTTATAAAAGTATAGTCTATACATATAATATAAATTAGTTAGTAAAAATAACAAATTTAAGTAATACAACAATGAAGTTAAAAGATTAAAAACATAATAAAACATATAAATTTATGTATATCCATATATATTAAAAACAAAATTAAAGAATTAAAAAAATTCATGCAAAAACTAAAAAAAAAACAAACAGTCAATATTTGTATAATGGAGTAATTGATTTCATCATCACTTAATGATCAGTCAATGTCATTTTCTTCTTCGCTAATTGCAATTTAAGATTTATATATCTTACCACTACAGACAACCAATGTCATTTACTGCACATAAGATGTGCAAAAGAATGCATTTGCTAAATGCTCCATATTTTTTCTCCCCGAGTTATAAAGCAAATGTCAGAAAAGTCAAAGTTTTATTTTTTACTTTAAAATAGAGAAACAAAACTGTAATTACCATATTAATGTATGGCTTTGACAACATTTTGCTTGTATCAAATTTCATTGCAAGGACATGATCAATAACTTTGGACTTGAAAGAACCAGCTTCACAATCACGACTCACAATGATATATAAAAGGAATGAATTGGCTACAAAAGGACCAATATTTTGAATCTGATAAAAAGAGTCAAAATTAAAAGCAACAAAAAAAATCCAAAAGCTTAGAAGTAATCCAAAGTTACTAATATAGAAAAGAAAGAAAAGTTACATGGAAGTTGTAAATTCTAGAAGCATATAGAAAAGAAAATCCTAGTATATATATATACCTTGTATGGATATAATACACAATGAAAATTTTAAAAGAAATAATTGGTAGTTTTAAAAACCTAATCTTTGACATTTAAGCACTATATTGAATAGAAAAATTCATGATGTCAAGTAAAGAAAAAACACAAATATATACGTATCCAAGTAAACACATCTGGAAAATGTCAGTCTATTTCAAAACATAATTCATACCACATGATGTATATAGTATGATATAGTATTTTATTATATTATCTTTTAAAAAAATGATTCAGAAATTAGGGGAAAGCTCAGAAATAGATAGTTAAATAAAAGGTACGTAAACAGATAAACATTTATAAAATATGTTAAAAGAAGTAAAATAAAAAAATAGGAACATAGGTCGTCATGTGTTGGCTGTATAAAAAGCTGTAAAGGGACATCTCTCGTAAAACTAAAACTCCTCAAAATCTTCTTTCTTCTCTCTCTCTCTATTTCACTCACTACCTTCTCTGTTTAAAGCTTCCGTCATCACACAGAGTACAATCACTGACACTAACTCCACTTCCTAACGGTTTCTCACACATCAAAAATTTACACTTTCGCCACTCCGGCGAACAAACAATGATCACATGGCACGACCTCTACACCGTCCTCACGGCGGTGATACCACTCTACGTAGCTATGATCCTCGCTTACGGCTCAGTCCGATGGTGGAAGATCTTCTCACCGGACCAATGCTCCGGCATAAACCGCTTCGTCGCAATCTTCGCCGTCCCTCTCCTCTCTTTCCACTTCATCTCCTCTAACAACCCTTACGCCATGAATCTCCGGTTCATCGCCGCCGACACACTCCAGAAACTAATCATGCTCACTCTACTAATCCTCTGGGCTAACTTCACCCGCTCCGGTAGTCTTGAATGGAGCATCACAATCTTCTCGCTCTCCACTCTCCCAAACACTCTCGTCATGGGAATACCTCTCTTGATCGCCATGTACGGCGAGTACTCCGGCTCGCTCATGGTTCAGATCGTTGTTCTTCAGTGTATAATATGGTACACGCTTCTTCTCTTTCTCTTCGAGTACAGAGGAGCTAAGATCTTGATCATGGAGCAGTTTCCTGAGACTGGTGCTTCGATCGTTTCGTTCAAAGTTGAGTCCGATGTTGTTTCTTTAGACGGACATGATTTTCTTGAAACCGATGCTCAGATCGGAGACGATGGTAAGCTTCATGTTACGGTGAGGAAATCAAACGCTTCACGGAGATCTTTTTGTGGTGGTACTAATATGACTCCACGTCCTTCGAATCTCACCGGAGCTGAGATTTATAGTCTTAACACAACTCCGAGAGGTTCTAACTTCAACCATTCTGATTTTTACTCTATGATGGGATTTCCCGGTGGCCGGCTTTCGAATTTTGGTCCGGCGGATATGTACTCTGTTCAGTCTTCTAGAGGACCAACTCCTAGACCTTCGAATTTTGAGGAGAGTTGTGCTATGGCTTCATCGCCTAGATTCGGGTATTACCCCGGAGGAGCTCCCGGGTCGTACCCAGCTCCGAATCCGGAGTTTACTACCGCTACTAAAACCGGTAGTAAAGTTCAGAAAGATAATCATCATGTTGGTTCCAATAGTCATGATGCTAAGGAGTTACATATGTTTGTTTGGGGATCTAACGGGTCACCCGTTTCGGACCGAGCGGGTATCCAAGTTGATAATGGAGCTAACGAACAAACCGGAAAATCCGATCAGGGCGGTGCAAAAGAGATTCGAATGATGATCTCTGATCCTCCTCAGAGAGGTGAAAGCAAAGGTTACTAACATATATTTTATTTCTTTATAACAAATTGACATAAATCTGATATTTGCTCAAATTGTAAAGCTGGTCCGATGAACGGAGACTTTGACGGTGCAGAAGAGTCGGAGAGAGTGAAGGAAGTGCCAACCGGACTACACAAGCTTCGGTGTAACTCAACGGCAGAGCTAAACCCTAAAGAAACTATAGAAACTGGTGAAACTGTACCGGTAAAACATATGCCGCCAGCTAGTGTGATGACTCGGTTGATATTGATTATGGTATGGAGGAAACTCATAAGGAACCCAAACACTTACTCTAGCCTCATTGGTCTCATCTACGCTCTTGTCGCTTTCAGGTAATCAAAAGTTAAATCATTAGTAGAAACTACTTATCATTGTTATGAGATTATAAGTGAGAGTAACGATTATAGTACTTTGGATTATGAAGGTGGGATGTGGCAATGCCTAAAATCATTCAACAGTCAATCTCAATTCTCTCAGATGCTGGTCTTGGTATGGCAATGTTCAGTTTGGGTGAGTCATTCTTATTACTCTGTTTTTCCCGTTAACTCAATTATTCTTTCTATTTTTACGCCAATCAAAAGTCACAGCATACACAATCGTACGGAGTTTTTTGTAATTTTTTTAGTTGAGGATTCGGATTGTCAAATATGGTTGGTATTTTCTAAGATTTTTTTCGAGGTGACCCGTTACGGTATGGACCATCCGACAGGTAGGGTCATTGATGCGACAACGTATTATATAAACGGTCGTATTGGGAGGACATAGCTCGTGTTCTTGATTGTTATCGTGGTCCCCATATTAAGTGGAAGTTGATTGGACTTACAATGTACATTTATGCATCATCGTCATCACCATTTATTGGATTTAGATTACGTTTACATGTATGTATGCATCATTCATCACTTATTGCTTTGAGTGGAAACTGGAAACTAATTTATTGAAATGTGAAAAAATGGTGAAGGGTTGTTCATGGCCTTGCAACCCAAATTAATCGCTTGTGGAAATTCCACGGCAACTTTTGCAATGGCGGTGAGATTCTTCACAGGACCAGCGGTGATGGCCGTAGCAGCAATGGCTATCGGATTACGCGGAGACCTATTGCGTGTGGCCATTGTTCAGGTAAATTAAAATTATTTTTTGTTAGTAGTTAACAAAAATATCCTATTATTTCCTTGCAAGAAGTAACTAAACCAAATCTTGTGGTAACATTGTAGGCAGCATTGCCTCAAGGGATTGTGCCGTTCGTGTTTGCAAAGGAGTACAATGTTCATCCAGCAATCTTGAGTACAGGGTAAGTACATTACATTGAATCAAAAGATTAAAACGTTTCATACGTAAGATGAGATCACTAATTTTATTGACGTCTTATTGGTATTGCAGGGTTATATTCGGGATGCTTATCGCACTACCGATCACACTTGTTTACTACATTTTACTCGGGCTATAAGCTCTGCTCGAACTCAAGAGGATAAAGAGAAACAACATAATTCCAAGTTTAGTGGAACGCAACTAGTCAACTAGAGAATGTAATGTAGCACAAGAGGATTAGTAGAAATTTCTAGGGACCAAGATTTGATTTGAGGATCCAAAAACCCTGTTCTTGTCCATATATATATATATTCTAGAGATTATTTGCGAAAGAAGGGGATGGAAAATGAGCAAGACAAGAGGAGCAAAACAAGGGAAAGCGGACAAAACAGAGGACTAAGATTTGATTTGAGGATCCAAAAACGCTTTTATATTTTTTTCTTTTGGGATAAGGACACAACCTATTATCCATATATGTGATTTTGCAATATTTTCTTTTACATTCGGAGTGTCTAGAATTCAGTAGATATAGTTTTTCCTTTGTTACTGTGTAGATCATTTCTTTTGCTAAAAGTGTGTTTTTGTATATTTTCCTCATCTCTTTTACAGTCTCACAAATAACGACTATTATACCAACCATAATCGAGTAAATAGAAACATGACCTCTTAGGTAGCCATTAGGCGCGAAATATATTATTAAATATTTGCTGTTGTTTCATGACGTGAATGACTATATTTTATACTTACATCAAAATATAAAATGAAGAAAATCGTAATCATATAATTTGAATAAGACCAGGAAAAAGATTAATTATTTTCTTACAATTCGGCTATTCATTAATATAATAAGGGAGAAAGTGAGTCCAGAACATCTCAACCCATTGAACTTTTATTTTAAACCATTTTACCAATTGAGTCACTTTAAATTTTATGTTAGACATACCGTTTTACCAACGTCAAAAATACTTGGAGGTTGAGAAAGTTTTTTCTTTTCTCAAAAGGAATTTGTCTAGCCGAACTTTTTTTTTTTTTTTGTCTAGCAGAACTTTTGATGCTGTTGATACAAGTACACCACTCGACAAAGCTCTAGTTACCATATAGAGCATTGGTTTTAGTTTTGCCATAATGAGATTGGTATGTCTCATTGGTGTAAGAAGTGTGGGTTAGGCGCTTTTGCACTCAAAACGCTTTGTGTCGTCGTTTATCGTAAAGCTGTGTGATGCCATACAAGTTACATATAGAAAAGAAAAAAACTTAAATTAGTAAATAACATTAACAGGCAGAAAGTTACATAAAAAAAAGTCAAAAGCAAAAAAATCATAGAAAAGTAATACTACTAATATATATAGCTTTTTTTTTTTTTTTGACATCAGCTTTTTTGGTGTGTATAAAAGTGCTTTACTGCTTTTTATTGTTTTCATACTTTTTGTTTTTCTTTCTTATTTCTAGGTATGTTCGCAAATATAGGAAAACGATTGAAAGTGACCCAATTTTACGTGACGTGAGATCATAATATGTTGTGCTACTTTTAATATGTTAACTAGAGTCTCCGACTATTACTCCTGATTTTGCGGTGAACGAAGGACTTAACCCAATCTATTTTAAAATTCTGTTCACATATTATTGATTGTTTCTTTATTACTTTCAAGATTCAAGTTATAATCGAAGAAGAGGTGAATCCATGTGGTTTGTGTTCAACCATTTATGGCGTGGAACACCAACATTAATTACTATATTTGGTTTTCTGATTTGATTTTATTATGAAAATCCATAAATTTCGGTTGAACTAGAAAGTAGAAACTAGTAATGTTATTATCTATTATGGTAGGGAAGTATGTATTGTGGTACAATCTTAAGTTCATATATTTGTGGGTGATGGTGAACGTTCGTTGGGTTCCGAAATTGTGTGAATTAGATGTTAAAGTGGTAGGGAAGGGAACATACCCAACTCTTATACTATTGCTTCTAGAAAATCGGAAATAGTCTTCCAACAAATAATCTTCGATCACGGATTTAACCAGCCATTGAAAAGATAAATGTTGTTAATCATCTACATTATCATATTAGGTCATCTTAGAACCAACATAAGTGGCACAAAATCTGTAATGAACTTCGTGCACCATCAATTTGAATTCAACGTATGAAAATATTTATTTATTGGTATTATCGAGAAAGCCTTACTAAATCAGAAATTTCAATTCTTATCGATCGGTATCGTCGTCACCTAGACGGATGGAAGGAGATTAGCTTAATAATTTTATTTTGGATATATAGTTTTTGTTCTTAGTTCTTACTAATGAATTAAATCTGTGATTCTACATATTTTTAATAACTACAATTTTACATAATAATTTTATATTTCTTAATTCCATCATTCAATCATTTTTTAAATCCCGATAAGTTTTTCTATATATATTAATGATTTTTAAATTCCACTTCTTAATATTTTATATTTTTTCCTCGGTTATTTGATTCCCCAAAAGCAACAAAGCATAGCCATACATCACATATGTAACATGTTAAGAGTGAGTGAGTAGCTGTAGCTAGTGTATTTGTATGAGTGAAAAAAAAAAAGAGCATGTCGGCTTCTTGCTTGTTAGCTTCTACTCTTCTTCTGTATATGCCTCTATTATTCTTTCAGCCCACTCCCTCATCTCATGTGCTCTCTATAGCTATATACCTTTGTCTCCTTGTCTCTTTGTTGTGAGTTGTGACTCCCTAGCTCTTCCTTGGACTGTACCCAATTCATATACACATTTGTATATCATTACAGGTTCTTATACCAAAATTTGATTTAGGCTTCAAAAAGATTTACTGTAAATTGACGTAAACATCACATCGATCGGGCCATACACTCCCCCTAAGCCTTCTTTCCACACTGCGACAGCCAACGAGTTTCATGGGGTGGACCGTGGACAGCACGGACGATACACAGCTCTTTGATAATTAAAAAGAAATAATTGAGAGATGTATGCATCTACACGATCTAGCTATCTAGAATTGATCGTGTGCGTGCATTTCAAAACGAGTAGTAACAAAGATATGGACCCAAAAGGAAAAAACAACGTTGTCGTTGTTTTGAAGTACTAATTTATTTCGTCCCTAATTTTTAGCGAGTGTTCCTAGCTCCATATTCTTAAAATAACGTGCATATCATACATAATAAAAAGGAAAATCTTTTTATATATAGCTACTGTAAACAAACAACTTATCTACGACCATATTTAGAATTTAGAATTTTTGTTTTCTTTTTTGCTTATCATCAGAATTTGGAGTTTTACTTTTTTTTATATCATCCTTTTTCCTTTTTGTGATATTGTTTGAACAGAAAATAGGGATTCTTGCACACATGAGCTCCAACAAGAACAAGATAAGTAGAAAAAGCTGGTAGAACAAGAGATCTCAATGAGTAAGTTTGATAAATTAACAGTTGTATAAATAAAATAAAAAGTTAGATAAAATCAATGAAATAAAAATGATTAGGATTGATAGGGAATGGTGGTGTCCTCGTGTGCGTGGCTGCATTCTCTCGTGGTACACC
>NC_025701.1:11127336-11152436 GCF_000633955.1 Camelina sativa | reverse complement strand
TTTTTTTTTTTTTTTTTTTATTTCTTGTTGAAAACAAACAAATAAAAACATGAATAAAAAATTATCAAAAAGATTTTTAGATTTATGTCGATGTTTCTTTCACATGGGAATGTGTGTCCACACAAAGAAATACCATCGATGCCTTAAAGAAAATCATAACAGTTTTTTTCACTCAAAAGTGTAAATGTTGTTTTGTCACAACAAATCTGCCTCCGATTAATTTAACAGAAAACTTGTGATTCGCCTCTTTGTTATTGTAACACCTCCAATTCTCCATCATCACATACATGATATTACATCTGTTCAAACTTTGGATAGTCATATGCAAAAATGTTATATAATTAATATCCAATTAAGTGCAACATATCTTTACGGAATATATTTGCCTAGCTAAAAGAGTTTGCATTCGTATACGTACTTTCTTCTCTCGTCCATATATTTTGCATGCATGTTCTTAACTTCTTCATACATGTTACATGTATACTTAACTTCATACACGTATACTTAATTTTCCAAAATGCATGAAAATGCATGTATGAAGAAGTTAAGAATATGCATGCAAATTATATGGACGAGAGAAGAAAGTACGTATACGAATGCGAACTCCTTTTAAGCAAATATATTCTGTTAAGATATGTTGCACTTGTTTGGATATTAATTACTTAACATGTTTGCATATGACTATCCAAAGTTTGTTTGAAAAATGAATACAAGATAGCAACCGTATACGTAGCCATCAGTTAGAATGTTAAAAAGAGAATATATAAGCCGAAGTGTACCTTTTTAAAAAAACATAGCAAGTTAGCAACCGTATCCGCGGTAGCCATCACGCCAACAGAAATAGTTAGAATGTTAAAAAGAGAATATAGCCCTGTTCGGAAGAGTGACGCTGAAACAGCTGCAGCGACCGGAAAAAATGACGCAACCACAAGCAAAATCATGATTGATCAGAAATAAATAGTCGCTGAAGTTGGGATTTATTGTCGCTAGCTCTGAAGAAAGAGTCGCTGAAATTTCCGGCGATCGTTTTAACCGACGCGGCGACTGAAAAATCACTTATTTCTCACCGTTTCTTTTACGTCACGTGTCGCTCATTTCAAAACTCATTAAAAACAACGTTGTATTTGAGTCGCTGAAAGGTGTCGCCGGCGACACTGTAAAGAACAGGGCCGAAGTGTACCTGTTTCAGAACTGTTTTAAACTTCAGAATATTCGGAACACACAAGAACTGTGTTTTGGAAAATTTAAACTAATTTCTAACTAACAATTAACACACGTACGAACTGTGTTTTAGAAGATCTGAAGTAATTTCTAACAATGAAGGACATACTAACGTCCCAAACAATGAGGGAGAGAAAATACATGTATGAAGAAGTTAAGAACATGCATGCAAAATATATGGACGAGAGAAGAAAGTACGTATACGAATGCAAACTCCTTTTAGGCAAATACATTCCGTAAAGATATATGTTGCAAATCGTCAAAAAAAAAAAAAAGAGATATGTTGCACTTAATTGGATATTAATTATTTAACATTTTTGCATATGACTATCCAAAGATTGAACCGTTGCTAAGTTTGGGCCTACTTAGCCAATCCATTAAGGTTCCATCAACCATGTTTTAACGAATACGTACATATCTACTTTTGCCCAGGGTTTCGTAGACAACTTAGACACTTGGGCCTACATAAACTCCAAATTATGACACAATAGTATGATTTGGTTAAGGTTATTTTTCCCTTTTACGATCCAAAATCTTCTTACAAATTTTTCTCTAATTTGCTTTTCTTGGTCTACTTTTCTTTCGGCCCGCCCACATATTCTCAAAGTTATTTCATTTGCTCTACCAATTTTGTTTCCTTTTATACATCGACTATATCAGACGGCGAGAAATACGTGTCAAAGAACGCAGTTCTGGCATCTGCGAGAGTTAGCCACGTGGGAGTTACAACCTTCAAACAGTTAAGAAGAAAGCCAAAAAAAAAAAGAACAGAAACAAAATGATAATGTTGTCTCATCTATATCAGAATGGGTGTAATGTGATTTTGATAGAATGAGAGTAACGGAGACAAATACGTACAGAGATTTACATTTTCCATCTTTGATCATCGGAGGATCCTTCGCGGCCGTTGCCATTTGTGTCTCCATTTTCTCTATCCTCCAACATCTCCGTTTCTACACCAATCCCGCTGTACGTACACAACCAAATCTGCGTAAAATTTTCAATTATATATCTGCGTGACCGATTCGTGATGAGTTTTGAGTATAATTTCAGGAGCAAAAATGGATTGTTTCTGTTTTGTTTATGGTGCCAGTTTATGCCGCTGAATCCGTAAGCCTCTCCTTCCCTTTTTTCGGAGTTTGTTGATCTCTTAATTTTGTTTTTGATTAATCTAGTTTTGGTTTTAGATAATTTCCTTGTCCAATTCCAAATTCTCGCTGCCTTGTGACATTTTGAGGAACTGTTATGAAGCTTTTGCTTTGTATTCCTTTGGAAGCTATTTGGTTGCATGTCTAGGTGAGCTTTGTGTACTCTTATCTGTCTCTCTCTTTACGTTAGCAATTAATTTTGTATATCTAAACCAAGATGCAATATGAATGTTCAGGTGGTGAAAGAAGAGTTGTTGAATTCCTCGAAAATGAATCAAAGAAACCATTGTTAGAAAGAGGAGACAATGAGAGAAAAAAGAAGAAGAACTCATTTTGGAAATTCTTGCGTGATCCATATGTCTTGGGACGTGAGCTCTTTGTGATAGAGAAGTTTGGTCTTGTCCAGTATGTAAGTCAAGTGAATCTGTTTTTTTTTTTTTTTTTCCCAATTGTGTGTTTTTGAAGTTTTTTGTGATATTTATCTTAGATGATCCTCAAAACCTTTTGTGCCTTCTTGACATTTTTGTTGGAGCTTCTTGGTGTCTACGGTGATGGTGAATTCAAATGGTATTTACGGGTATGTGAACTACTATATCATCTTTTTTTTTTCATCAGATGAAAAGACAAGTGATGATAATTATTTGATTTTGTAGATACCCATACATAGTGGTGGTGCTAAACTTCAGCCAGATGTGGGCTCTGTTTTGCTTGGTGCAGTTCTATAACGTGACTCATGAACGGCTTAAAGAAATAAAACCGTTGGCTAAGTTCATTAGCTTTAAGGCTATTGTGTTTGCCACTTGGTGGCAAGGCTTCGGGATCGCGTTGCTTTGTTATTATGGTATACTCCCAAAAGAAGGAAGATTCCAAAACGGGCTACAAGATTTCCTTATTTGCATTGAGGTAACTTATAGCCCCTCCGACAAAATTTACATATGCTATATGAGATCCTTTTAAAAAAAATTATGTTTCTAAGAATTCTACTACTTGTTGGTGTACGTACGTCGGCAGATGGCGATTGCAGCTGTGGCTCATATCTTTGTTTTCCCAGCTGAACCTTACCACTACATTCCTATATCAGAATGTGGGAAAATCACATCTGAAACTAGCAAGACGGAAGTGAAACTAGACGAAGGTGGTCTTGTGGAGAAGACAGAGACTCATGTTGAAGCATCTGGCACAAGCATTAAGGAGAGTGTACAGGACATAGTTATTGACGGTGGTCAACGTGTCGTAAAAGATGTGGTTCTTACGATTAACCAAGCAATGGGACCGGTGGAGAAGGGTGTAACAAAGATCCAGGATACAATTCATCAGAAGCTTTTGGATTCGGACGGTAAAGAAGAAACAGAAGTGACTGAAGAAGTGACCGTTGAAACTTCGGTGCCGCCAAAAGAGTGTTGAGTTTTGCTCTTTGTTGTAGTTTTGTTTCATAATTCTCTTTTAGCAATTTTTATCTTTTGTAAAAGATAGTACTTTTGCCCATAATTTATTTTTACCGGGTGCATAGTATAATATAAAATAAATAATAAAATAGTATACAATATTGTAGTGGCTGGGGCGTCATCATCAGCGTTTACTTACACAGTGAAGACACTAGTCGATATTACTAAATTACTAACCGCTTACAAGTTACAAATTACGATCACGTGTGTTTAAATGAATTCAAATTGATACCTATAGTCCGAGTGTTATATATATACCAATATACCATGCACAATGTTCATGATGAATAAATTTATCTTTAACACATGCTATTACGCCTAACGATTCTACATGCATTTCTGCTGGACCTTAAAAATCTTCAATAAATATATCTTCCTTAATATGCATAATTCACATTTTTGTAAATAAATCTCATATTTGGCATATAAATTATTAAATTTCATTGGACTTCCACAAAAGAGAAGAGCATCGTAGTGAGAATCATATGCAAATGAGCTAAACATGGTATATATATACGACTTATTCCTGCAACCGCGGGAGAACTCACATGCAATTGGCATGCTAACGTCTATTACCAAAAACGACATTTCTTATTAATGTTATCACATGCTTGGATTGTGAGGTCTCAATTATTATGTTCCTTTTGTTCACTCTCCATGTTATTGGTATACGACCTAATTCTAAATGGTTTTACATGTTCATTTTTAAAAAAATTCATCTTTTAAAATTTTATTTTATCGAACCTCTACTCTATATATGTGTATTTATCTTAAAGTCATGTAGAATTAGTACTAATCTGACCATTATCGATTTCTCAATCTCGTGACCGACACATTACATACTGGTTTGTATTTTGCTAATATAATCATGTCAGTATGTCACCCAAATTCAATTAATAATGGTTGTTCGAAAAAATAATATCATGTTTATTCATCAAGCAGATTTAATGAAATCATCGGTTGGATTTGGCAACACTTGAACATGTCGAAAGCGTGTAGTAATTACCCACGTGGATGTAGTAATCACGTTCCCCGCTTTGTTATAAATATCATAAGATGAATGATCGTACAATGATCCAACGGTTACGAATAATCGTATATCACATTCGAAACTCTCGGCCGTCGATCATAACCATCCGAATTAAAAGGCCGTGATAATGGAGAACGTGAGAAGCGTCCGTTCGAGAACAAGACAAAACAAATAAAGAAGAGAAAGTGCATGTGACATTGACATGACATGAACATGATTATTTGATTAGTCAGCTTTTTTTTCCAAATCTGAATTCGTCGTGTCTATTTAGAGACTTCTCTTTTGTCCAAGTTCCTCATTCGTGCTCCAAAGTTACTACTTCATCAAATTTCGTATATCATACTCTGTGTCACATCCTCTTTGTTTCAAAAAATACAGAATCTTTTAGCCTTAGGTTTACTAGATTATATGATGTCGGGAGAGGTTCAAGAGCAGTTTAACCTAAGCCGTTTGGTAAGTTTTGCAATTTTATTCTTCTTCTCGTTCAACTTGTATATTTGGTTCGTCGTACTGAAATGTGAAATCTAGGCCACCTCTAATCCTATTTATGAGTTAAGTTAAGTACGTAGAATTTTTCTTCTTGCGTTATGCAAAAATATATTATGAAAAGCTGATATGTTTTACATATCTCATAATTGTGTTTAAAAGAATATAAACTTTAATTTATTTTCGAATGGACTATACAGGAGAATTCTATCCACTCGGGATCAGTATCATTTGGAAGATTCGAGAAGTCTTTATCATGGGAGAGGAGATCATCCTTTTCTCACAATAGATATCTTGAAGAGGCTGAGAGATTCTCTAAACCTGGCTCTGTTACTCAGATGAGAGCTCATTTCGAAGCGCATTTCAAGAAGAAAGGGATTAGGTTTCCGAATCCTGTTGAAGCTCAGACATGGGTAGACGAAGTTGTTCATCATCAAACTTGTGCTGAGAAAGATGATAATTTGTGGGAGAACACGAGTCAGTTTGGTGATTCTTGTGTGAGTTATGATGAGGTTCTTGTGAACTCTGATGGTGATGATCATCATACTTCTCTTTCTGTTGCTTTGGAGAAAACTAACATTGGTCACAACGAGGATGAAAAAGAGACAACATCATCTTCCTCTGCAACTAGATTGAAGCCTTTGAGAAATGTCCACAAAACTAATCCTTGTGCAACGACCAAAGCTTCTACGAAGAAGCATGATGTTGTCCTAACAAAGGGATCTTCTCCAAGTTGTAATACTAAAACCAGTACTGACACTAAGAGGTAGCATTATAACTTAATTTTCAATGTAACTTTTATGTCTTTTATGTTTCACCACTCACTCTTTAAGGATCTATTTGGTTTTGAATGGCAGACAAAAGGAATTGAAGACTAAGAGAATTGTTAAAACCATTGCATCTCAAGCTCCAACAACATCAAAGAAAACTGAGAGCCTAACTCCTTTGGTGGCTACAAGAGAAAAGAGAACAACTACTCATGGTTTCAGTTTCAGAAGTAATGAACGAGCTGAGAAGACGAAAGAGGTATACAGAGATAACTTATTCTCTGTTTTTTTTTTACTCTGTTCCAGTTTGGAGCTTATGATGGAACATTGCCTGATGTTGTAGGAAAAGGTAAAAGCCGTAGTAGTGCCTAAGGATCTTAACAATAAAGCGAGACCATTGCCTAAAAGTACACAAGCTAGACCTCAACACACGTCAACAGGTCAGGCAAAGGCAAAAGCAAGAGATGATCACTCTTCTACAGCTAGTTGTGATCAGTCAGTGGTTAATGGAATTGCCAAGAGTAAGCACATTAAAAAACACAAGGCGGATATACATATGATTCAAAGGCCAAAGACCAGCAGCGATCTGAGCTCCAGAAGCAACTCGATCCGAAGGAGTTTAGTGGTTAGGCGTTCTCCGGTTGAGGTTGCTTTGTGAGCAATTCACCAACTCTGCTTTTGTTCTTTAGATTCTGTAGTTAGTACTATATGCCCTCAATTGTTTCTTTTGCGTTTGTGTTTGTGTATTTGTGTTTTATATGTTATAGAAATCATTATAACATAGAACCGCAAATTCGAATAAACAATGTAACCTTATGTTAGAATTATCTTTCCACTTATAAATTTCTAACAGCATATCTTATATAATAAAATAGAGAGTCTTCCAAAAAATTTCAACAACACCCATGTCGCATGAGAGCTTGACACCTGTCCAAAATTAATTAAAAACATATAGTAATAAACTAATACATGTGTCTTTATCTTTAAATTTAAATACACTAATATGTAATTTAACTAAAAAATACAATATTAAAATAAGAGGTTCAAATGATTCAAATAAGGCATAGCAAATGAAATTTGAGAATTTGTATTAAAATTAGTTTGTAGATATTTCATATTTTTATATTTAAAGAGATTCAAATGATTCAAATAAGGCATAGCACATGAAACTTGAGAATTTATATTAAAATTTTATACAAAAATATATTTTTAATAAACTAACAAAATGCTAACATGACAATAAAAAGGAGATGGTATGACATTTGAAAATCTATTATGTTTGTTATAAAAACACATATGTAAAAGTATTTCGCTTATGTTTTGTTTATACTTCACATATGTTTTGCTTATTTTTCTTGTTAGTTTTCTTATTTTTTAAATATATATATGTAAGATGTTACATAAATGCATATCAAACAATCAAATCAAATTTGATCATATATATATATGATTCTATCATAATCATAAATCAATAAAAATTTATAAACAACTAAAAATACATTATGGGCAACCCATCTAGTTACTAATGTACTATCCGAACTTTGTGGCTTCTTTTTAGATGTGTAAATAAGCATACTGCATACACTTTCAATCGTTTTGACAAATTTTACAATATTAAAAAGTACTTATTTTGAATGTACAAATAGTATCCGTATACACAATATTTTCACTGATTAAAATAACTTAAATTCAAATATTATGACGTCTGTCTTTCTTATAACATTAAATTTAGTTTTGATTTCAAATCATTTAATTCGAGCCACCCTACATATTATTTTCATATTCTGCTTACATGAGTTTCCACGTAATAAAAGAGAGAATTTAATACTATTATTAATCTTTTTGTCCACTCGTTAACCTTCATACTGTTGTCCACTATCTATGAAGTCACCCACGAAAAGTGACGTTATTGAAATTGTTCGTGCTTATCCTAATTCAAGGATCGCGACAACTAATTATATATGTAACTTTTAAAATGTATTTATATATCTTACCGTATAAAAGAGTAATAATAAAAGAAATATTGTACTATGGATAAATTTCTTAGCCCTCCTAAATCAACATTTCTTTTTCTTTCGGAGTAGTATATCCTAAAGTATTACAATATTTCTTACACAAAACATATAAAAATACTTTCACAAGAATTACATACGAACTAAGTTATAAACAAAATGTTACCGAGCACTCCAACCAACTGAAAAGTTACCACGGCTACCACCCTCACCGTCAATTTCCCTGGAACCGCCAAGAGTGAAGAGGACGACGTTTGGTCCGTTTGGTGAGGAGGTTTTCTGAAGTAGTAAGGGAAGTACGGCAAGATAGCGTCTGGCGGTGGAGGACCATAGAAGCTGCTGCCACTACCGTCTCCGCCACCGTAAGGTGGTGAAGGGTAGTTTGGTATATTCCCGGCCGGAGGAGGGTAATTTGGTAAATTCCCAGCTGGAGAAGGGTAGTTAACGGCTGGAGGAGGATATGGTGGTGGTTGAGTTACGGAGGGTGTGGATGAGCCACCACCAATAGGTGGCGTCGGATAACAAGGGTACGGACACGGCGTCTCGGATATGGTCAAG
The DNA here is from genome assembly GCF_000633955.1 of Camelina sativa. Taxonomy (NCBI): domain Eukaryota; kingdom Viridiplantae; phylum Streptophyta; class Magnoliopsida; order Brassicales; family Brassicaceae; genus Camelina; species Camelina sativa. The sequence continues at coordinate 11,143,769 of NC_025701.1, read as the reverse complement.
TAAGGGAAGTAAAGAAGAGAAAAGATGAAGAATAAGCTCAAGAGGGGAAGGCCATGATCGTTTGTGTTCATGTTTTATTTTTTTGTTATGTTTTACCTTTCTTGATGAAAGAACTGTTCTTTATTTGAACGACATAAAGAAAGTAAATTAAGATAAGTTTTTTGGAAAGAGCTTAGTTGGAAGGTGTGGACTCTAGCTAGAAGACACTTGTCTTGTGAATTATTGGAGTTAATGGTTTGCTTAATATTCTTCTTCCTTAATCACATTAAATATTGGTATTAATTTGTCGCTAATTTTTCGATGTTAGTTCGTCTTAATCTTCGTTTGTCTTCTGTTTATTATGGATTAACATCGAACTTTCTTAAGCATATGTTTTAATTATGTAAAGTACTTGATTAAGGTTAGATAAATTTGACCGTATCTTACAACACTTTTGTTGTTGTTGTTGTTGTTGTTGTTGTTGTAAGATCTTACAACACTATATGCAATACAGTATGTAATTTTCTTGGATCTTGGTTTGATTATACTGATATAAATGGGCTTTTCCGCGTTCTTTATACACTGTACCTATGATTCGGTTGATTATTCGTCGATTATATAGACCCCATAATAGTTTCGACGAACATGCATGCTTTGCTATTAAAAAGAAAGATATACTGCAAAGTCTGCAATCATTTATAAAAAAAAAAAAAGCCATTTTCTTAAACGACAAATTTTAAATGAATATTCTACACATCAACCACTAAAAATTACCTAATTATGTCCTTTAAAGAAACTAATATGCGTCATAGATGCTTAAAGTGGTCGACAGGTGTATATAATATTTTAAGCTTCCCACAGAAAGATGGATACATTGTAACATCTGTTTCCAGAAGCCTTGTTGATGCTTTAAGTAAAATTTTCTCATTAATAATAATCAAATATTTTTTTCTATCTCAAATTATAAGGAAATGGTACTTGTGATTATAATTTTGAGGACAAAATTGTGAGGATATCTGTAAAGGGCTAGACGTTGAGTGATCTTGAAGGTTGAAAAGGTACATCATAGCTATTTCATTTTTCCGAGGTACTAGTAGATAGCATTGATAACTAACCTTTCTAAGTGAATACTATTAATTAATGTCTAAAGCCATTATTTTTTACAAACCTAAAGTCATAAAATGACAAATTTTGAAAACGAAATGTAAATTTATTTTTAATGATACTTATGTGAAAGGATAGGAGTACCAAATACTAGAAGATAATTTAACCGAAAATATATAGGGAAAAAAAGATTTCTTCAAAGATGTTAAAGACAATGCGGTAGTTATAGCCACCAACTCGCGACTTTCCTTCTTAACGAAATACTGTAAGTCAAAAGTGTTAATGAGTAATGAAAATCAGACATTTAAGTAAAATTAAAAATATATTTGAAAAATACAGAATATACATTACTGAGTAAGGTTGCATAAAATTATAAACGAGTTTGTGTTGTGTTGCCTTTTTGAGGCAATAAAAGCATAATCACAGCTGTATGGTGCACAAAGCTCAATTATCTCATACCTTTTAAAGTCCATAACATATGCAGCCCCTCTAAGAAAACAAAAAGAAGTAAGAGCAAATAACTCTTTTCGTTGATTCCACTTTTTCCCCCCCCCCGGTTACTAGTTAGGCAAATTTTTATTTAGGCTAAAAAACAATTGTCAGGCAAATTTTAATCTATCTTTCATTTTGCTTTCAAAACCTTGATAAATGAAAAGATCGGTATTGGGGTTTAAGTCGATACGGATATTTCATATCGCATAGTACGTAGATAATTTAAGATACACAATTGAATACACAGAAGTAAATGGAATAGTCGATGTTTTCTGAAACTAATTGTATGCTTAACAAAGACAATAATATAATAAGATTAGTAGTTTTTTCTTTATCTACCAAAAAAGTTACATTATTTTAGTTTTATCAGGTCTGTTAGTATAATATGCGGTATGGATTAGTAAAGCGTTGAAGAACAAGAAAAAAATAAAAAGGAGATTAAAAAACTAACAACGTAGGTGAGAGATTTGGTAGAAAAATACAAGCGTTAGGCAAAAACAGATTCACATGTCATGTCTGAGGTCGGCTTTGCGGGACCTATTTTTGTTGAAACCCAAGTTGATCTTCATCTCTCTCTCTTTGCATCCACACGTGTCTTTTTTACTTTTCACATCAGCAGGTGTCTTTTTCCACCTCAAAATTATTCTTTACAAAAAAATTACTATTCAAAATAAATCTAAAGAATAATTATTTGGTACAATTTACGGTTTTAGTTCAAATTCGAGTATACATTTCTATTTTCAAAATAATTTTGATTTTAGGTCGCATTTTGTATAATATGAAGTTCCATCACGGCATCGCATCACCCATTTACTTTCTACGTAAAATGTGGTTCTATTTAGATTCAAAAAAAAAAAAAAGTGGATCTATTGTTATATGAGTTATTCTAGATTAGTTTGGATCAGTTTAAATATCTCTTAACTACTGCTTATAATAGTTTATCAAATCATCAATTCTCTCTAGCTAGTTTATTAACTTCATATACAATTTTTTTCCCCCAGCTTATATCATTTAAAAGCTAGAAAGAACAAAATATTTTCGAAAATAATTAGCCTTTTTAACTTTATATTCTTTTATCTCCCTTTCGGAAAAAATACTATCTTTACAATTTATTAAGAACAATTTGCTTTTCTATACAAATTATTCCGCACAAAGAAAACTTTTTACTTTCGAGAATCAATTCATCAATGGCAAGTTGAACAGAGAACATATCCCATAAAGAGAATAAATTTCTAGACTTTACATATTTCCCTGAACATCATTTTTGGTCTACGTACCTTATTATTTTGGTTTAAAAAAACCATTAGAAAATTCGGATATAGGAAAAATATGATGAAACATATATGATCCTAGCTAGTAAAAATTATTAACCAACGATCAATAACGTTCTTTAAACAACTAATTAAAAAAGTATGTGACAACAACATACCAACCGTAGATCTTCAAATATTTCTTCTCCGATCATGTTAATTTCAAAGAATCAAGAACCCCATAATTCCAAGCGCGATCAAACCTGAGAGCTTCACCACCGTAAAGCTTTTTCCGGCGGCTGCTCCGAACTGCTCATCGACGGGGTAAAGATTTCCTGGCGGACCCGTGATGTACAAAAAATTAGCCGGCGGTGGAGGCGGGCAGTTAGGACTGACTTTCTTCGGCGGAGGTGGAAGAGCCGGCGGAGGAGGACACGCAGGTGGTGGCGGAGACGGTGGTGGAGGAGACGGCGGCGGAGGGTTTTGGATGCAGCTTGGAGAACACTTGATGGGATCGACCTCATCTAGCTTTCTTGCTTCTAAAGAAGCATCTGAGGATGATGATGATGAAGCTTTGATGAGTGTTGGACACGTCAGCAACGTGATCATCATCACCGTGAATATGACGACGGATCCCCGGCGGTGAGAATTTCCCGGCATGTTGTGATCGGCGAGTTGTTTTTCTTTGTAAATGATCAAAGAGAGAAATTAACAAAAGGAGAGTTTTGTATATATGGAGACTTGAGATTAAAAGAGTTGAAAAGTTGAAGAGGAGACGTGAAAATGAGAGGTGATGATGAATGCGTTCTCGTTACGTAAGCTTAAGTGAGTGCATGGGAGTCATAGACTTATTAAATAGTGTATATATCATTTTCTGTAAGCTTCTAGTCTTTTTTAACCCAATTATATATTGAATAAAATATACAATATAGTCTGAAATCAAATGATAAATTAGGAACACGGTTAGTTAAGGAGTACTCGTCGGTCCACTAAGTGATCGTATTTTTTCATGTGAGGTGGAGCCCTCATGAACTATTTTGGTTTTCCTTAGTTGCGGAATTATTAATTAGCGATTAAAATCCCACCGTCGTATACCAAAACAAAAGCATAAAATGTTTTTGAGATACAAATTTCTTAGAGCATCCACATTGGTGTGGGATTTTTTTTGGTCCCCACATTTAATACTAATATTTTGAGGATTTCTTATTTTTAGTAGGAGCATTGGTGTCTATTTGTATTTGGTCTCCCGAATAAAATAATAATATTTTGAAAATTTAAAGATTAATTATTTAAAGAAAGAAAATACAAAAACATACAATTAAGAAATTAATAACAGAAAATATATAACATAAAAACATAAAAACAATAACAAACATTTTATTCAACTCATATAAATTTTAAAATCAATCTTCATTATCCGGAAGATGTCCAAAGTTAGTCCAAATATGCTCAATCAAATCTTGTTTTAGTTGGTCATGAGCTTGTTTATCCCGAAGTCTTGTTTGACGAGTAATCGTACTGGTGATATTTGAACCCACACCGGCGGCACCAACGGTATATGTTTGATCCACATGTTCTCCGTGTTGAAATTCAGAAACAATATTTCGGTAACTGTATGTATGTCGTTCATCTTCGACAATCATATTATGGAGTATTATGCATGATCTTATTACATTTGCCATTTTGTTTTTATCCCATAAACGAGACGGATTTTTAATAACGGCGAATCTAGCTTGCAAGACTCCAAAGGCACGCTCAACATCTTTCCTAACAGCTTCTTGTTTTTTAGAAAAGAGAGATTTTTTCCTACCTTGTGGAAGTCGGATTGATTGAATAAAAGTTGCCCAATTTGGATAAATACCATCAGTGAGATAGTACGCCAAGTTGTACTCCCTTCCGTTGACAACAAAGTTGACTTCCGGAGCTTGACCGGTTATTATGTCATCAAAAACATTAGATCGATCAAGAATATTAAGATCGTTCATAGTACCTGGAGCTCCAAAAAAGGCATGCCATATCCAGAGGTCATACGAAGCTACTGCTTCCAACACAATTGTAGGTTTTCCGGTTGACCGTGAATACATGCCTTTCCAAGCCGTGGGACAATTCTTCCACCCCCAATGCATACAGTCAATGCTACCAATCATCCCGGGAAATCCACGCTGTTCATTCTGATAGAGTAGTCTTTGTAGATCCTCCTGTGTAGGACGTCTTAGGTATTCATCTCCAAACACTTGGATGATGCCGGCGGTAAATTCGTGCAAACATTTCCGAGCTGTCGAAGCACCAATTCGTACATACTCGTCAACACTGTCAGACGAAGTACCATATGCCAATTGACGAATTGCTGCAGTACATTTTTGTATAGGTGAAAGACCAGCTCGTCCGGTTGCATCCTGGGTTTGGCGGAAATATTCGATTTCGGTAGAGAGACGTTGCACAATGCGCATGAACAGTGGCTTGTGCATGCGAAACCGTAGCCGGAATAAATATTCTGGATATGTGGGAGTGTCACTAAAATAATCATTCCAAAGATTATTGTGGCCTTCTTCCCGGTTTCGCTCGATAAAAATTCTATCGTGTGGCTGGTTTGGCTCGGGGATATGTTGGGAGACATCATAAACATTTTGTAAATAAGCATCAAAATGATCACTATCATTTGCTTGGTAGTGATAATGATCATCATCTCCATGGTAATGATAATGGTTTGAAGATGATCCCATTTCAAACAAAAAAAAAAAGAGAAAGGAAAAGACAAAGAGAAAAGGAGAATTAACTTGTATGTTTTGTTGCTTTGATATTGTTTGGGGTGAAAGTGAAGTTGCTTTGAAATTGTTGGTTTGATAGCATCGCATATATATAATAGAAGAGTAGGGACAGAACAAGTCTCCGTGATAACAAAAGAACAAGTCTCCGTGATAACAAAAGAACAAGTCTCCGTGAATAAAAACTAGTATCCGTGATAACAAAAGAACAAGTCTCCGTGATAACAAAACAACAATGATAGAAAAACAACAAGTACATCATGGAGAAGAGAAAGTCATTACAAAACAGAAAATTAAATTACACCAAGTACATTAGATTAGAACAAGTACATGCAAAGAGAAACTAGCCATTACACCAACAAGATTTAAGTATACATGAACAAGATACCTAGAAGACATGCGAAAATAACCATTACACCAACAACCAGCAAATCATTTACATTTCTAAGCCTATTTTCATTACGTAGCTCATAAACTACATTCTCCAAAGTATCCATCTTCTGTTCTGTTGCGTAACACTGATCTCTTACCTTAATGATGTCCGATTCATACTCATTGAATAAGGTCAAGTAATCTACCTTCGCAGATAGAACTTCATATCGTCTATCATTGTCTCTCAGCTCCTCCATTACAGCAACATCCCACCACTTGTGTATATGCATCTCTCCATCATCAACATTTGGACATGTGAAGAACCTGCAACATGTAACAGAGTTATAATATCTAGTAATACTTAATAGAGTTATCATAACAGTTAAAATCACAAACCTTCTGTTGTAGCAGTTGGATAGTATTGGTTGCGCACCACAATAGCATTGCTTGGGGAATCCATGCTCAACCTCAGGTTGAGGTGGATATTGCCTCGACTCAGCATTGTTCGGTGTACTCTCAGCTTCATCCATAAGTATCAACGCTTCTAGTTCTCTATATGCAGTGTCCATCGAGTACCTTTCAGTCTGATCGGATGAATCAGGTTGCGAGTAGCTATAGTCTTGGCCCATTTTTTGAGTTGATCTGCAGAAAAACAAGAAGAACCAGATTAGAACAACATCAGTAGATTCATTTAATATATAACATGAAAGAACTTAAATAGATTCAGATTATATAGAACATGAAAGAACAACATAAGTAGATTCATTTAATATAAAACATGAAAGACACTTAGATAGAATACAAAGCCGAGTAACAAAGCCGAGTTACATTCCATACAATGCATAGAAACAACAAACAGGAAATACTAGAAACAAACACTATCTTGGTGACTAACAACATAAGCCGAGTTATTATTAGAAATATTGGGACACTATCTTGTTCATGATAACTTCTTCAGCAGCATTCAAGGGTTCCTTTTTGGCTAAGAGAGTGTCAAGGATGGCCAGCTTTTGTAGTTTCTCCTTTTCAGCCAATTCCTCTTTCTTGACATCCCACATGCTCTTATACTCAGCAAGAGTCTTCACGTTAGACGCCGATGCATTGTTTCTCTTTGCCTTCGCAGCCTTGATCCCTTCTGGCCTTATCTCCTCAACATTGCAGCTTGATGATTGTGAACCTTCTGCGGCTGCTTTCCTCTTTGTTGCAGGCTGAGATAGGGGCGTGTTAATAGTGTTAAGGTTGAGCCATTTCTGCTCAAACCGTAATAGATACCAGCAATGTTCTAGGTTAAACCTCTTATTATGCGCACCAAAGTATATATCATGTGCATTCTTTAAGATATCAGATTGAGAATGACCAGAGCTGTTCAGTCTCTCCGCTTGTGCGATTGCCGCACAGAACTTGTTCACTTGGTCATTTATCTTATGCCACCGCTGCTTGCAATGTGTCATCAGCATCTGTTCACCACCATTCCTTGCATGAGGAGAGTCAGCATAGTACCGGCTAATCCTTTTCCAGAAGCTTCCTAGCTTTTGTTGATTAGAGACAACGNCATAGTACCGGCTAATCCTTTTCCAGAAGCTTCCTAGCTTTTGTTGATTTGCGACAACGCATCCTTTGAAGTGTTGAGCCATGCGGAGATCAACACTTCATCATCAGCAGGTGCCCATTTCTTTCTCTCCTTTCGCTCCAATGGTGTTTCTTGAGAAAGAGTTGGCGCCTCAGAAGATTGGGAGCTGTGCGGAGGCATTTGGGAGCTGCTCTGACCAGAAGGTGGAAAACTATCCCATCGCAAGTTTTCAACATTATTCCCACCTTCTTCTTGACTGTTAAGCAGGTTTATGTATGTAGAAGACTGATAAAAAGGATCCATATGAAGAGGAGGGATTAGAGAATGAGTAGAAAATGAGAAGAGTATAGAATCTACACGCGGAAAGAATGGATACGCGAGTAGAAAATGGGAAGAGTATAGAATGGATAAGCAAGTTGAATGAGATTTATAGTGAAAGAGATTTATAGTGATAGAATGAAGAAATTTTAAAAGGGGTTATGATAGAATGAAGATGGTTGGGGTTTAGTAGGTTAAAAGTTAAGTGGCAATAAGTAACAAAACATAAAGACCTAACAACCAATGTCTAATCACAATTTATGACAAGTACACTTCACAAATGCATTCAAACCAGCTAGTTCGAATACAGCTAAGACCATACAACTATGAAATAAAAAACACCTCTGTCCAATTTAGATAATACATAAGAAACGCAACAAGATGACAAGACCATAGAGTACAAATCACAAACGTTTTATTTGAAGATGCAGTTGTAGAATAAAAATCATGTAGAAACCATACAATAAAAACCACAATGAATCATCATCATCGATATATGATTGAGTTGTAAAATCATCATTGAGTTTTTATTGAGTTTAGTTTGAAGGTTAAACCTCTTAGATAGATTGTATACTATGTGATGAGATCATGAGAGTTTAACTTGAAAATTGAGTTGTAGAAAAAATCATCTTGAATAAATCAAGTTTCCATCTTTGCATACAATCCTTATGTTGAGTTAAAACCATAGAATAAACTACCCTAAATCAAAAATCAAACAATAGTCGATTGAATCAAACTAAACACAGAGTTAATCAGATAACCCTAATTCGATAATAATCGATAACCCTATTTCGACAAACACGGTTAATCAGCGAACCTATAATCAGCAAAATCTTAAATTGGATGAAGAAAAATACCTTATTTCGGACGATTGAACCGCCGGACAAGCTTCGTGAGAGACAGTGGATCGTCGCGGCTGAGATCTACAATGGTCTTCTCGTCTCGGCTTCGGGAGACACAGAACAGCTCGACTGTAGATCGGACCACCTTCGGGATAGAGAGAAGATCGGCTACCGGAATTCGTCAACAACTTCCGGAGATATGATCGGCTCGCCTTCGGAACCCACAGAGATGGAATCGCCGACGAGGTATGAGAGAAAGTCGAAAAGTTTTTTCTCGAAATTTTGTTTTCTGTTTAACCCAGGATAATTTCTCTTTGCAGTCAGAATGTAACACGTAGCCAAGTCGACGATACAAAAAACGTCCCCTTTGAAAATACGTTTTTTGATTAATGGGCTATTTTCGATTTATTTTAAATCCAAAAAACTTGGGGGACGGCCCAAGTATACGGCGATGTGGATGGTCTTAGTATCTTTGTTACCTAGAGTTAGCGTTAAATTTGATGTACTAAATGGTTTATCTTGGAAAATATGTTAAATTAATGCTTAATTTTGATATATAAAAAAGTTAAAGGAGTATATAATCGTATATATGAAAAAGGAGTCGTATATATGCGCGAGTGCGTGTAGTTGCTTAATGCGTAAGTGAGTGCTTTTTAAAAAGGAACATTGCTTTAGTTGTTCATCAATTTACATAGATGAGAAGGTAGCAGGAAACTATCTCTTATGGTATTTTGTATTAAAGAGAAGAAGAAAAAAAGGGATAAAAGCTTTGGTATGATTGAAGAATAATTTGAGACAGAAGATTTTAACAGCGTCGACAATTTTATTAAAAAAATATGAAACCAAGAAAAAGGTTTTGGTGGCCATAGAACATGCAAAAGGAGAATCTGAGTCCATATTGGTCTAAATTATTAATTATAATATTCAGTAATCGTACCAAATAATGCATTTATTTAGATGCCGGTTCAGGCTTAATGGGCCTGATCATCAAGATGGCCACAACTTTAGCATCAGTAACCGTGGTTGACTTTCATGCTCGATGGTGGCTAAGCCTTCCATGTCAAAGTCCTGATCTTTCTGCTTATACATTTTTGATGATTCCAACATATTTATGTATTGCAATTTTCATTGCTTGTTTACGTTTTCATGTCATTCAAACTACGAGACATACAAGCTCCTCGTGAAGTTACAATATCAATAAATCATGGAAAACGTAAATGAAGAGATAGTTGATGAGTGCTCTTGTACATGTAATTATTGGCTACTGTCTATTATCCTAACCTGTCTCTTCCAAGTATGAATCTCTATTCTTCAACTTTAAGTATAGATACAAAAAGTGCAGTTAAATTGTCAACTTGATACTATATATCGTTTGTGAAAACAACGTACTTATTAATTATATTTATGTTTCCAAATACATGATGCTCTGAATATCATCCGAAAAAACTTTTACAATTATACGACACATTTCACTCATGATAAAACCAACTAGTGGCCTTGTGTCAATCCTTTGAGCTATCTCATTCCTCTCTAAATCATAAATGAACTTACGTGAAGGTCGATCCTGACAGTGACTTACCTTTGACAACCAAAGCTCACCACTGCGACTAGTGCCAGTTATCACTAACCGATCTCCATAGAAGAGGGGTTTCATCTGAAAATCAGGCAAAACAAAAGTCTTTCTGTCCGACCATTGACTCTTTCCGGCATCTTCAAGAACCCAAACATCCAAAATACCATCACGAAAGAAATCCGAAGATCGAAAGACAGACACTTTTCCTTTGTAGTTCATGAGATTTATGCCAGACAAGTCCTTCCAAACGATGCAAGCATTGATGGGTAATTCAATCAAACTTAACTCTTCAGAAGTCAAGTTAAAACTCATAACGACACATTTATTTGCATCATTCCAAGCTCTATAATACAAAACACCATTAACGGTGATAACCCCATGACAGCTAGAATGAAAAGGGCGATGAAGAATGTGGCATTGACCCTTTTTCCACCAAGCTCCAGCTCCAAGAACCAACACCTGATGCTCGGATCTCATTACTCTTTCTTCTTCGTAGGTCACGTCCCAAACCGTGGTAAGCACTTCGTATTCATCATTAACAGGATCGTGTCCAAAGTAGAACAACACCTTTTCAAAATTATTCTCTTCCTTTATGGTGGGCAATTCCACAACCTGCCTTGTGTTGAGGTTACAAATCCGCACTCTTCTCCCATTTTTGAAACACAACAAGCCACGAACAGAGCTCACCAATCGGCCTCCCCCTAATGTCTGAATGGCAAGATCTTTGTCGACTACAGAGACAGATGTGTCCGAGTGATCATGATTAGATGACGTGAGCAACGCATACTCGCCATGTGTCTCGCTACCCATACAATACGTGAGAAAACGTCTTCGTGGTGAGGGTTTGAGGAACCGGTTGGTCAAGTACCGAGATGTGATAAGTGAGAGCCAGATCTTTGAGACGCACTTGAATCTCATCAGAGACTTCGCCGGCAATCTGATTAGAATCTCGATCAACAGTTCCTCAGGGATTTCTAGTAAGGCTGTGGTCAATGTCATGATCTCCTTCTTCTTTTTATTTTATTTTTCATCACAAATTTTGTGTTTACATACGAACCTCTCTTATACAAACGTAAGTTACTAAAAATCTAAATCACATATTCGTATTTATCCCTGTCGAAAATTGTAACCAAGACCATACAGAGAAGTAAACATGAAAAACATACGCATGAAACACGTAAAAATCTTTCATCAAAGCATATCATCCTAAGAGAAAAATTCTTTGTTCATCTTTTTAAAAGTTATTTTGTTTAAGATAATTCTTATTTTCAATATTGCAATTGTTCAATAAACCTATATATATTTTTGAGAATTTGTTAGAAATATCTTTTAATCAATTATATATTTTTACCTTTCTTATATAGTTACAATACGTTAAACTAATTTTTTGAATTCTTTTTAGGTTTGAGTTATCTATTTTACATTTAGATTATAGTTTTGAGGTGTTGGTTTATTATATGCTGTTTAGGGCTTCTAATTTAGTAATTTTATATATAGAAAATGGGTATTATGCAATCGAGTTCTGTTGCCCCAAGTGTGAGCGATTGTGCTGTGGTGTGTGCCCTCATTCTCGTACAGATTTTTCTGAGAATGAAGAAGAAGGATTCAAGAGGCTGTATAAACCTTGTCGCGGTGCAAATTCAAAAGGAAAGCACTACGACTTGCCTTCTTCATTGGCAACTGATACGACTCGGGTTGAAAAATCTTGCTTTTAAGTACAGTTCGACTTCGATTTCTTTAGAAAATTTCGTAACATGGTTCCGCTTTTGCATTGCGAGTCAATCTTTTGTGTGTTATATCGATGATGGTGTGTATTCTTTTAGGTAAAAGCATGGCAAAGCGTAATTTTGTTTTATTTCTCTCATGTGATTGCAGTGATGAGTGTGTTGATTCATTCATCTATGGCTTATTCAAGCAAACTTCTTTCATCTTAAAGTCATGTCAAAACTTTGTGTTTTATGTCTGTGCTGTTATTGCAGGGATGAGAATTATGTGGCTCATGTCAGACAATCACTTGATTTTGTGAACACCGAATCTCTTTAGGATCATCTAGTGTTGAACCGCCAAGTGGACTACTTTAGTGAAGAAGAAGACCAACATACAGAATACTCTGCTAAGGAGTTTTCACACGCTCGAGTTCACCCTGTTAAAGCTATGGCAAAGGACCAGCTTCGATCTGTTGTTGCAGGGTATTAGCATCAGGCAATAGGGACTGGCTGGACATTGTTACTAGTTTGGCATGGAAAGCTGCCAAATATATTCAGCCAGATACTAGCTAGGGAAGCATGGATCCTAGAACCTACGTGAATGTAAAATGTGTTGACTCAGGAAACCTAAATCAGAGGTACTCTACTTCTTAAACCCCTTTCAAATCTCTCTTTTGATAAAATTGTTAATAGTATATTGTTATTACACTGCCTTCATTAAGGGAATCGTCTGTAGCAAGAACATCAGCAACAAAAAAATGAATTTTAAGCAGCAAACACCCAAGTTAATGATTTTAGCTGAGTCTGTCAAACATAAGAGCGTAGCTTGCCAATTAAGTTTCTTTAAAGATTTACTCCCAGAGGTAAGTTCTCTGCTGTTATCTATGTACGATGACTAAAAGTCTCTGAATAATTAGTGGATCGATATCTGCGTCCTGAGATTCATGCGGTGGTTTGCATGAAGAGGCCACTGCGCTGGAACATATATCCCGTTGCACTGGCGCTCAAATTTTTCTTGTGGGGAATAGTAATTCCACTGCTAAGTTGGGCATGTGTAAGCGCTTCCGAACAGAAAAAGTTATAGAACATTAAGAAGCTAATAGTCAAGTGAGAGAAGCATCAAAGACATTAATGTACTTTGAAAACTGTACTAAACTTGAAATCTTAATAGGAAATTTGAAATCTATACTAAAATTTTTAAGTCTTTGAAATGTATATTATGTATTGCACTAAATGACTATTTTGTCTTCAATTACAAATTATTAAAAATAAATACAATTTAATTAAATTAATTTATAAAAGAAATTAATTTGGAATTTGCTAAATTGTTTTTTGAAAATGATGAATTGATTTATTATATATAATATTAATCAGTAAATAAAATATTTAATTCAGATAAAATAAATAAAATAAATAAAATCTGCCCTTAATTAATAATTAATTAAAAGTTAAATTATAAACACAAAATAATTAAATTAATTTTATGCTAGAAAAGTATTTTAAAAATCACTGTTTATAAATTAGATATTGAAATTTTTAGATAATGATGAAGTAGTTTATCATGGATAATATTAATCAATAATGAAAATTAAAATTCAGATAAAAGAAATAAAAATGAGATTTTATAAAACATAAACAATACAAAAAGGACAAAATCAAATTAGTGGCAGTCATATAAAAATTTATTTAAAATTTTGAAGAATCACACGTAACATTTTACCAAAACAAGAATTTCGTAGAATCACAGTTTACCGTCTACGGAGAGATCTGGAAAAGAAGTTATGTGAACAAGAAACTTCGTAAAATCACAATACAATCTCTAAATGCAGTTTCCAATAAAATAGAGATTTTAGTTAACTGTTAAATAAAATTTATTTATAAATTAATTTAAAAACTAAATTCTATTGTTATTAAATCTTATAGACCGTGGATCACAATCCAATAATCTGTTACTCAATTGTGATTAAAAATCTGGTATTATTTAATAATTTAATTTTTAAAATTTATTACATAAAAATTGAAATAAAATTAATTAGAATTAGTCTTTTACGATTTATGTTTAATAAATACTTTAGATAATATTAGTTTTAAATAAATATATAAATCACTAATAATTCTTCAAATTTTTTCATTTAATAAAAAAGTTTAGAAAAATAATTATATATTTTATTTTATTTTTTTAATTGTTTGAGTAAAAGTAACCGGTTTGTGAAAGTCTACGGAAAACAAGAAATCTAGATCGAAAATATCTGTTTAATGATCAAGATGTTGATAACAAGTACAAGAAACAGCTACAACTAATCAGCTAGAACCCTAATTTTGTTTTTAAGTCGGTTGTTGTGGTTTTGCTAAGCGTCTTGTACTTGCTCCTTATTTTCGTGTCTTTCTCCCTTTGAGAAATCGTTTATTTAAAAGGATCCTGAACCCTAATTTCTTGTACGAACTGCCTTCTTCCTTTCCTTTTTCCTTTGATAACTTCCTATTTTATTAATGAATAGTATACAATTATTTGTCGGTTGTTTGTTCTCAAGGTAAAAATTAGGCTTCTTGCATGTGTTGGTAGGCCTTTTTAACAGGTTGTTTATGATCTTTGGAGGTTGTCTAGAACATTCCATCGAATGACCTGGTCCTCTTAACAACCGGTTAAATATCATCAATAACTTTTTAGCTTTTTCAGACAACCCGTCACATGATTTAACAACTGTTACACGTTGTTTAGTCGATGAATTATTTTTACCCAACAATAATTATCAAGTTTAATAAAACAATAAAAAATTGTGAGCTTTTAGCCTTTTAGAAAATAAATCAACAGTTCAAAAAAATCGGCTACGTAACAAATCAATTAATAAAAAATAAATCGATTTTTTAATATAAGTGAACAAAGAAAAAACATAAATCATCAAGAATAACATATAAGTCTACAGTTGAAAAAGTCAATCATATTTATAAGTCAACTTAAAATGAAATAAGTCTACTAAGACCAAACACATCCACGCGAAAAAAATATAAGTCAACAAACAAAACAAACAAGTCAACATCATCAAAAGCCAACTATGTAAAAAACAATCAAACAAAAAAAAAGTCGACAGTTTTAAAATAAATCGATGGAAAAATAAATAAGTCGATGAAAATTAAACTTAAGTCAACCATTCAAATATCAACCTTGTTAATAAATCAATGTAAAATGTAATAAGTCAATAATAAATAAACAAATCAACAAAAAAACAAATATAAATCGATGAACAAGAAAAAATAAGTCAACCGTTAAAGAAATCGACTATGTTAAAAATCTACTAGCCATAACATAAGTCAACTGTTTAAATATAAGTCGATAACGAAGATAATTAAGTCAATAGAAGTAAAACATAAAAAGATTGTTCAAAAAGTCGACATTATAAATAAATCAACATTGATTGAAATAAGTCTAAAACATTGATATATATATATATATATATATATATTATAAATTGTATAATCTTGAATTATTTATTTTTAAAATTTAAATCTAAATAATATCAACAAAAATATTTAAAGACTTTATTTTTTATTCAAAATTATAAAATCAAAAATTGATTCATGTAATCATTATTTAAAATACAATAAATATGTTTTCGTTAAAATTATTATTTAGGAAAAAAGGTGGCTAGCTTAGCTACATGAATTATAAAAGAAAACATAGTCACACATACCAAGTATACTATTGTGTCCTCAACTACACGGTGTACATGTAATACATGGTTACATGCATGAACTATATGACGTTATGTGGTCAATACCATACAATCCGGTATACCAGTCGATTGACTCTGGTGAAGACCGAAGTTGACTCCGGCATTGACTAAAAAATATACTTTAATTTTTTTCTTTAACAAAAAAATATTAAATCATTAATGGTTTTTCATAATAAAAAATATATTCAATTCAATATCTTAAGAATTTTATATATCTCTAATGTATTCATTCTTATAATTAGTTAATTTTTATTTTAAAGCTAAAATAATAATTTAAATAAAAATCATTGATAGTTATTTTAAAGATGTAATATAAATGTATTTGCAAAAAATACTCTTATTATATACCCTTTTGCAAACATACCCTCAAATCAAATATATTGTTTTGCTAAAATCATTTTTTTGTATCTTTATATTATATATATTAGAAGTAAATATTGTGAATTTATTTTGTTGTTGTTTACATGTTATTAAGAGTATGTAAATTTTATAGTAAAAGTATCTAAAATTTTATACAATATTTACCATTCAAACTTTAGAGTGAAGAGTCATATAATCAATCTTTTGCATATTATTTTTCTAATGAAAGTACTTGAATTTGATTTTATTGATTTTGTAGTATTTAAATAATCTGATTATCAAAGATTTATATATATATATATATATATATATCTTGAATTGAATATGTTTCTTAATCATGAAAAAACAAAAATGTTTATATATAATATTTA
>NC_025701.1:11123728-11127066 GCF_000633955.1 Camelina sativa | reverse complement strand
ATATATATATATATATATATATATATAGATATCTTGAAAATAATTATTAATGATTTTTTATTTAATCATTAATTTAGCTTTAAAAATAAAAACTAACTAATTATAAGAATGAATACATTAGAGATATATAAAAATATTTAGATATTGAATTGAATATGTTTCTTAATCATGAAAAACCAAACATGTTTATATATAATATTTATTATTTTTGTTTTTTAATAGAAAAAAAAATTGTTACATGTCGTCTGGTGTACTGGATTGTATGTCTATGGTGTTGATCACATAACGTCATATAGTTCATGCATGTAGCCATATAATACATATACTTTGTGTAGTTGAGAATACAATAATATACTTGTTATGTGTAACCATATTTTCTCGTATACTTCATGTAGCTAGCTATCTTTTTTCCTTTTATTTATTAAATAATTTATTTCGAATTGAACCATTTTTAAAAGTAATTTATTTTTAAAGTTTAATTGTTTTTAAATATAATTTTTATTTTTATTTTTTTTAATTGTTAAAATTGTTTAATAATAAAAGTATTTCTGTCAATTTTCATTTCAAAATGTGTAGTTTTCAAATAATTGTATTTTAATTGTAGTTTTCAAATTTCTTATGAGATTTGGTGTATTTATAAAAATCTCCCTACAGTAAGTCCTCATAGCACATTCACACATGTGAACTCGGTTGTGTATAGTTTTCGACTTCTCACTCTGTTTAAGCAAGCTTCTGTTTTCTTTGCAGATTCTGCTTAGGAGTTGTTCCCGTGAAGAGCTGGCGAAGCTTAAGAAAATTACTGATCGTGCTATAATTGCAGCGTACAATTTGATATTTGAGGCTACTTTTCATCGGGATGCAGGTGCTATATTCAGGTGAACAAGAAAAACTGAGTGGTGATTATTCAGATCACCCCAGTGCAAAACTATGTTGTTGCATGTGGTCACTCTTTGCACAGAGACTGTTTACACTATTTTGGGTAATACTCTTAGCCTTTAAAAAGTTAAATGATCTAAGAAGAAAAGCTAGAATTTTTATGTGAATGCGTTCGTTAAATGTTTTGCAGGCTTGGGAGCATGGTTATGGTTTTTAGGCGTAGTCCCATTGATACAATGTCTATCTGTATGCCTTTATCTGAATTCACTCCTGCATCAATGCCTTGTGATATTGTGACTCCAGTCGAGAGATGACATAAAGAGGCAGCATTACATTCCCGATGATCTCACTTGAATAGTGTCTGAAGCAAACTATTAATACTCTTATTGATGGTAAGGTGCAACATGATATTGCTTAAATATTAAAATCAGACAATGTCATTGGAATCCCCAAGTTGTTGTGACGCTCAAAGTGTTTGGTTCTGATCCGCATATGCTTCGCTGCTTGTCCGTTGACCTTCACCTTACTGGTGTCTTCAGCTGATTTTTCTGATTTCTTTCTTCCCAAGCTAACTATCACCTATTGGAAATAGCGGGATTTATGGGTGGTTGAAGGTGATAATTGAACCATTTTGTACACAACAACTCAAATCAATGAAAAGACTAACATGACTCACTTCGCTTTCAGTCTTGAAGAATCTTTCAAACGACCCCGAAATTTATAAGTTTCATTTCAATCATTGAATGAATTCGGAATCTGTCATTTTCTAACTTGATGGAGCATTATGTGAAATACCAAAATATTTTTTTTTTGGTTAATGTAGCCAAAATATATTAATGTTATTTGAAAGATTTTGATACCTCCAGCGAAGAAAATTGACTGTTCAGGTAATCACGCCGGTTTATAAGGACATGTGGCCCTTTAGATTCCTACCAAAGCAAGTGAAATATTTGACATTTTTTAACGAATAATGTAGCTAATCAATTATTTCCATCTTATTTGTAACTGTTGCGTGACTTTTAAGGAACTTTGATCAGAAGAGTAACCAATTCACGTGAACCGATTCCGTGAAGTAATAAAATTTTGAGAGTTAAAACAAAAGTATCAATTCAGTGCTTTTATTCATTCATCTCCAATATTTTATTACAAATGTAACAAATAAATACACAGCGAGCAAAACAGAGTTCGATTTTCGAACACCCCTTTCGGCTCACCATCTCCAAATTCGATTCCACAAATGGAATTAGTATCCCAAAATAAATCAAATCAATTGAACAAGAATATTAACATAATTTAATAAACTCAATAAAAATGAGAGCTTGATGAACCTTTTTGTTTTTTTTTGTCAGAAGACTAATTATTTATTGGCATGCTTTACGGAGAAGCTCTAACAAAGATACCGCTTTCCTTTTGCCTCTCTCTGTCCCATTGTTCGATAGATCCATCAATGGTACAACCGCGCCAAGTCTACCGATAGTGATCAGTTTCTCGGTGTCTCTCTTACACAGCGAAAGCAATATTGCTGCTGCGTTCTCTCGGTTTCTAGTTTGATCCGTTTGGAGAATACCTATCAATGCGGGCAGAGTATTCGCTTTCACTATCGCGGATTTCGCGTCTAGGTTACTTGCAAGGACCGAGAGTATTGTCAAAGCCTCATCAACCATCCTGTGGCTGCTCGAGTCACTTAGCATCTTAACCAATGCAGTTACTATTCCGGCTCTAACTGCTCGACCTTTATTTCCCTGATAAATGCAGAGATTGAACAATGCCGTGGCTGCATCTTTCTTCCCTCTCGGGGTACCGTTCTCGAGCAGATCCACTAAGGCAGGTATCGCACCGGATCCGCCTATTAAGATCTTGTTCTCATCAGCTAACGAAAGGCTAAAGAGTGTAGCAGCTGCGTTTTCTCTTGCTTCCATGGTTCCGGCTCTAAGGACTTGAACGATTGAGGTGACTGCACCCGAAAACATTATAAGCTCTTTATTGTTTTCATATATAGAAAGGTTGAGAACGCATGTGATTGCGTTTTCCTGCGTTGCAACGTCCTCTGAGGTCAAAAGATTCACTAATACAGGAATCGCTCCTGCTTCTGCAATCAGAATGCGATTGTCCGTGCTTCTCTTTGATAAAGACCTGATTTCGGAAACAGCATTCCTCCGATCCTCTGTTGACCGGCTTGAGAGTCTCTGAACCAATGCCCTGATCACCGACATGTCTCCACGGTTTTTTGACCTGCCATTAATGTAACCTCCGGGTTGCTCAATGTTGTGTTCAGTGCACCACCGAGAGATGAGGCTTCTGAGAACATAGTTTGGCGTAAGCGTAAAGTTTTCGAGTTTCTGCTGAGTCTTCGGACAAGTTAGATTCCCACAGTCGATCCATCTCTGTATGTACGCCCTCTCGTAAGTCTGCCATTGTAGAGAGACAACATCAATAACCAAGCAACAGACAGTAAAAAAAAA
>NC_025701.1:11055061-11123591 GCF_000633955.1 Camelina sativa | reverse complement strand
TGTTCGATAGATCCATCAATGGTACAACCGCGCCAAGTCTACCGATAGTGATCAGTTTCTCGGTGTCTCTCTTACACAGCGAAAGCAATATTGCTGCTGCGTTCTCTCGGTTTCTAGTTTGATCCGTTTGGAGAATACCTATCAATGCGGGCAGAGTATTCGCTTTCACTATCGCGGATTTCGCGTCTAGGTTACTTGCAAGGACCGAGAGTATTGTCAAAGCCTCATCAACCATCCTGTGGCTGCTCGAGTCACTTAGCATCTTAACCAATGCAGTTACTATTCCGGCTCTAACTGCTCGACCTTTATTTCCCTGATAAATGCAGAGATTGAACAATGCCGTGGCTGCATCTTTCTTCCCTCTCGGGGTACCGTTCTCGAGCAGATCCACTAAGGCAGGTATCGCACCGGATCCGCCTATTAAGATCTTGTTCTCATCAGCTAACGAAAGGCTAAAGAGTGTAGCAGCTGCGTTTTCTCTTGCTTCCATGGTTCCGGCTCTAAGGACTTGAACGATTGAGGTGACTGCACCCGAAAACATTATAAGCTCTTTATTGTTTTCATATATAGAAAGGTTGAGAACGCATGTGATTGCGTTTTCCTGCGTTGCAACGTCCTCTGAGGTCAAAAGATTCACTAATACAGGAATCGCTCCTGCTTCTGCAATCAGAATGCGATTGTCCGTGCTTCTCTTTGATAAAGACCTGATTTCGGAAACAGCATTCCTCCGATCCTCTGTTGACCGGCTTGAGAGTCTCTGAACCAATGCCCTGATCACCGACATGTCTCCACGGTTTTTTGACCTGCCATTAATGTAACCTCCGGGTTGCTCAATGTTGTGTTCAGTGCACCACCGAGAGATGAGGCTTCTGAGAACATAGTTTGGCGTAAGCGTAAAGTTTTCGAGTTTCTGCTGAGTCTTCGGACAAGTTAGATTCCCACAGTCGATCCATCTCTGTATGTACGCCCTCTCGTAAGTCTGCCATTGTAGAGAGACAACATCAATAACCAAGCAACAGACAGTAAAAAAAAATTCATAAAAATGTGCTATAGAACTTAAACTCATACCTGTCCTGTAGCCACAATAACAGGATCTTTCATCAGCTCCAAAGACACAGGACAAAGGAAGTCAACCGGAATCGTGAGTTTATCAGATTTCTTCGATTCATCAGTGTTCTTGGTAACCATTTTGTCTAATCTATCAGTATCAGCATCCTTGGATAGATAATAAGCCAATGAAATGGAAGAGCTTCTCCTTAGAGGAGGCGAATCTTGTTTCTCCTCTTCCTCCTCAGCCAAATGAAGTGTTTCTGAAACACTCTCAAGCTTTTCCTCAGCTTTGATCTTAACAATACTGCTAAAACCATCTCTCTCCATCATTGGCTCACATAAAACACTAGAGAAATTGTTTGAGTTCAACGATCCATATCTCTGCATTGCTCTCCTCAACTGCGATCTCGCTAGTTCAACTTGTTCTCCAACTTCGTCAGAGATATCATAAAGATCATATGGAAGATTGCTCAACGCTTTCTCAAGCTTCCATGAAACGCATTGGAACTGGAATGAGATTCTCTTGGCGGCAGCACCATTCTAAACCAAACAAAATCAAAAAACTTTCAGCTAAACCGGAGATAACCGTACTATATAATCAACGGTCTAACTACATTTTAACTAAACCAGCAATTCTATGATTGAATCTGGGAACAAGAACAACAATGAGCAAAATCGTAATATTTGAAATTGGTGCTTACAGAGGAGTCGCGAGCTTGGAATCGAGCTGTGGAGAGAAGACGTTTGGCGGCTTGAAGACCGGAAACAAGATCAGACCACCAATCATTATTATCCGACGAAGAAGAAGCGGCGGAATCGATCGGAGTTGAGTCTCTAATCTCTTCTACCAAATGCGTCAAGAGAGAGACTCGACGGGTGAGATCCGCGCAATCCTTCTTGAACACGCCGGCGTTGAGTTGAGTCTCGACGATATCGGTGATTAGGTCGAGTAGAGAAGCGGGTGAGACGATTCCTCCGGCCATTACGCCGATCAAACTCCGTCGATCGGGGGAAAAAAATGAATTAAAAAGAAGCTTTGGGATTCGCTCTTTTTTTACTCACTCAGGAAAACGAGAGACGTTGCTTTTATTTATCCACGCGACCAATTTTGTCATGAGAGAGAGAAAGGTCGCTGTTACGGCACCGTTTTTGCGAGGACCTACGTCTTGGTCCACCTTTTTCTTTTATTTTCTTTTTCTTTTTTACTCTAAAAAAAAGTAAGGTTAGTTTATGTTACATAAAAAGTCAAAACATTATTTCCGGTAAATTAGTCTGTCTTNTTTTTAAAAAAAAAAAAAAAAAAAAAAAAAAAAAAAAAGTAAACCAAATTTTAAAGTTATAAGTTTTTTTTTTTCGGGTGCATTAAGAAAATATAATTGTTAGAGATTTTTATTTATTGGTCACCAAATCTCAAAAGTAGTGTATGTAAGAGTTATATTCGTGGTCGGATGTATTAAAGATATACAATTGTTTATCATAAAGGTTATATAACTAAAACTGTCAATCATATGTATTTTTGTAGAATAATTTCATTTTCAAAAATATAACATATCTATTTTAATTTTTTTTCTTCTAATAATCAATGAAGAATTTAGGGTTTAGGGCTAAATCCTAAAATCTAATTCCACAAAACAATTCTAAAGTCTAAAAACCTTATAAACTGTCAGAAATATCACTTATTATTTTGTTAATAATAATTTCAGATTATTACTTTTCTTTTTTATTAGTTGTCTTTGCAAGTCCAACGATTATTTAATATTAAAAAGAAAAGAATGAGTAGATAAATAAACAAATGAAGAATAAAATAAAGAAATACGAAAAGAAAGAAAGCGAGATTGGCGGTGGTGGATAGAGAGGAGGAGAATGAAGAAGAGAACAAAACAAAAGAGAAGGAAGGATACAGTTGGCGATTGGAATATTATGGTTTATAATGAAACCAAACACACATAATTGAAATGAACCACATACACACACACACACCCCCACACACGCTTTAATTATTATACATTACATAAGAGTGATCGAGCACCATTACATTTTCTTTGCCTGCTTCGTTGTAAAGCCGACCCTTACATATATATTATCATCTCTTTCTTTTTAAATATAGAAAAGGTTGTAATGGGTTTTTTAATAAAAGAAAATATAAACATGATGGGTCAAATCTAATAAGTATTCGGACCACAATGTTAAATTAGTTATCTGTTTATTCTGGCCGGAACCAATTATGAAGTTTTAAAAGATTATCATCATCAATCATTTATTTGTAATATAATTATATGTTCTTCTACGGTTTCTTTGAATTTATTTTGCTCATACGTACTTCAAACAATTTATTCCGTTTTGTATTCTTTTTGGCAATAGATATATAGTACTAGCTAGCTAGGTATTCCTATTTTTTAGAACAAATTAACTAATATACTTGCATGTTACTGCATGTTGTCGTGTACGTGTGTATATAAGAGTCGAGTGACTCGAGTCAATGATCAGTGCACTAAATGGTAGTTCTAACTTACATGGTATTGGTATCAAAGCCTCTCTAAAATCAAAACCTAATTAGTTACTATAAGCTCGTACGTATCATTGGGAGATAGGAACAATCAAAATCCAAAGTGATTGTGGTTCTTCTAGCTCTTTGCTGCAATCGACTTGTGAAAATTACATGGTATGGGGTTTTAAAATTAGGGAATTCTCTCCAGTTATTGGTTTTCCAGAATCAAAGTGGAGATCACAAAAGAGAACTCACCTCAAAGGCTCAAACTCTATATCCGTGACTAGGCGAGAGTGAACGAGGAGTACATCCAACTAATTATGCCGTAGTACTGAACCGTATTAAACGCAATAATAAAACCGTACCCTGATAGCTAATATGTCTATAAGAAATCAAAGAGAGTAGTGAACAACTGACAAATGACAACAAGAAACATTTAATATGATGAAAATATCTCTGCTCCAGACACATAGATAACCCAAAGCCAGCCAATGATAACACTTCACAAGTTGTAATAGACCCTACTTGACAATTAGTACATCAACCATATTATGTACATTTTAATACTTACATTCGTGTCTTTTAAAATACGTAGAATTATTTTGTGCAATAAAAAGAGAGAAGTTGATTTCTACTAGATTTTGTTTTCTTAATTAGCTAGTGTATATTTTTAGTTCAAAAAAAAAAAAAAATTAGCTAGTGTATATTTAAGATTGAGAATTTAAATAGTTGAAAATGTATGCTTAATGCTTCGTATATCGGTGGGCTGGTGGTGACATACTTCGGTTAGCTTCCAAAGGAATTTGAACCTTGCACTGCCAGTTCGATCCCGTCTAAGATAATTGAGCCCAGTGAGATATTATTATAGTCTGGTCCGGGGTCTCAAGAGCACTATCATAAATTTTCTTAGGTTAAAAAAGTGTGGTGGAATTGGTCTTTTATATGTGTTTTCAGTTTAAGGCCTTTGTACTTTGAGATTTTACATTTTCATATCAAGTGTCGTCAGCTATAAATAAAAGGCTTTTGTTTTAGTGCATAAAAAGGCTTTGTAATGTAGGCATGAACCTTGTTGTATGCTTCGCTACGTTACTACCTGTATGACTTACAATGCCACGGCACATTCCCTTATTTGGCGCATTTTTTCTTATCTTATGAAAACTTTACCGTGACGTGGTGTATTCTGATGTTCTCATTGGTCCGTTATTTTGGATGATGTGGTATGAGAAAAGTCAAAATCAGAACGTTTCAAGGAAATTGTCTATTCATTAATTTATTTATTTTATTCATTAACGGTGTAGAGAGAGACGAGTAGTTTAGGTTGTTGAATGGCGAAGGAACGAGGAAGTGGGAACCACAAGCCGTTCTTGATACTTAACGTGGTTGGCTCATGGTGGCGCGTGGTTCACTCGTGGTGGCGCGTGGCCGCAGTAGCTTTCCATCCCTTGTCAGAAAATCTAAACAAACTCAGAGATATCCATTAAAAAGTTCGTTTCGCTTTGTTCTGTTCTTCATATATATTTTCTTGCAAAACTTCATCTCTCTCTTTTCGTTGTTGATAAAAGTGTAGTTTCATTTCTTGTAATATGGTATTAGGAGAAATGAATAAGGAAGTGATTAAGAATGTGATTAAGCTCTTAACGATGGTGATTTTGATTGGTACTATGGTGATTTGGATCATGATGCCAACGTCTACTTACAAGAAAATCTGGTTAAAATCCATGCGTGCCAAGCTCGGCGAATCGATTTATTTCGGGAGACCAGGTAAATTCACATCACTTTTCTTGAAAAGTCGCCATCGATCTAATCTGTTTTTTTTTTTTAAATTAGTTTTTTTTAACAAATATCATTTTCTATTATTAGGAGTAAACCTTTTGGTTTACATGTTTCCAATGATTCTATTGGCTTTTCTTGGATCTATTTACCTTCACTTGAAGAAACAAACGACAGTTAGCCAATTAAATAGGTAATTAAACACTTAAACTACCAATTGATTATTATCTAATTAACAAATTTTTATATTGATATATATTTTTATGTTAATTAAAAAAGTGGAGTGGAGAGGAAGAAGAGAAACAAGTTTGGTGCATTGAAAAAACCAATGCTGGTGAAGGGATTAGGAATAGTGACAGTGACTGAGGTTATGTTCTTGACGATGTTTTTGGCTCTTCTTCTTTGGAGCTTAGCCAATTACTTTTACGTTACCTTTTCCACCATCACTCCTCAATCAATTCCAACTGATGGAGATAACTTGTAAGTTCCTTTTATATATGGATTTTTTTTTGCCATGAACGTTTATTTTGTATGTATCGCGAAATATACATACACCATATAGTTTACATATAATAATCATGTAGATTCATTTAACACTTAGCTAGGCTTATTATTTAGTTGAATTGCAGGGATGCTTTTCATAATATTGTGGGTCTGAAATTTTGAGTTAGTCAGAATTCAATAGGAAACTCAAATAAATATAGAAAATAATAACATAATTGATTGACCTGTAATTCTCTGAATCATTCAAATATATATATCGTATATCGTAAACAATTTGGCCTTTTTTATAAACGAATTATGTGATGTTTTTTGTATATTTCAAGTTAACCATTTTTAAAATGTTACTGTACTTTTGTATTGAAATATATATGATACTCTTACGTGTTTATTTTATATATGGCGAAAACTCAAAAGATGGCAAGCGAGGCTGAAATCAATAGCAGTAAGGTTAGGTCTAACAGGGAACATATGCTTGGGGTTCTTGTTCTATCCGGTAGCGCGTGGCTCATCGTTGCTGACTGCAGTTGGGCTTACGTCGGAGTCAAGCATCAAGTACCATATATGGCTCGGTAACTTGGTCATGACCTTATTGACCAGCCACGGTCTTTGTTTTTGTCTCTACTGGATATCCACAAATCAAGTCTCTCAGGTTAGTTAGTCTATATGGGTTATTATAAGTTTGGCAAAATTTTGGTTATATTTGGTTTTAACTATAACTCTGACTTATATATACATATATCTATCTACACTTGTATGCAGTGTACAACATGATTAATTAACAAGTTTAATTAAGAAGTTAAGTTGTGCTTGATTCTAATGCTCAGTGCTACCCCTACTTGTTCGTATGAATAGATGTTGGAGTGGGATAGGACAGGTATCTCGCATTTAGCCGGAGAGATAGCTCTGGTGGCCGGACTTTTGATGTGGACCACCACATTCCCGGCGATTAGAAGGAGATACTTCGAAGTCTTCTTCTACACTCATTATCTCTACATGGTCTTCATGCTCTTCTTTGTCTTCCACGTTGGCATCTCTTACTCGTTGATCTCATTTCC
This sequence comes from Camelina sativa, assembly GCF_000633955.1. Classification (NCBI taxonomy): domain Eukaryota; kingdom Viridiplantae; phylum Streptophyta; class Magnoliopsida; order Brassicales; family Brassicaceae; genus Camelina; species Camelina sativa. The sequence continues at coordinate 11,116,724 of NC_025701.1, read as the reverse complement.
CGGTTTCTACATCTTCATCGTCGATCGTTTCTTGAGATTTCTCCAGTCACGCAACAATGTCAAGCTAGTCTCTGCTCGTGTTCTTCCTTGTGAAACCGTCGAGCTCAATTTCTCCAAAAACCCTAGTGAGTTTTAACTAACGATCCCTCTGTTTAGTGATCTTCTTCAATTGATTATCTATTTCAAGAATTATATGCTAAACATGTTAATGCAGTGCTGATCTATAGTCCGACGAGTACATTGTTCGTGAACATACCGAGTATTTCGAAGCTGCAGTGGCATCCATTTACGATAACTTCTAGTAGCAAACTCGAACCAAAGAAGCTAAGTGTTATGATCAAGTGCCAAGGCAAATGGTCCACTAAGCTTTACCATATGCTTTCTTCTTCTGATCCGATCGACCACCTTGCTGTTTCCGTCGAGGGACCCTACGGTCCAGCTTCCACTGATTACTTACGGTAATAAACCTAAATCCCAATCAGAGAAGTCCAACATTCGATCCCTTGCAACACAAGTAACATAGCTCTGTTTTTTTTATTTCGCAGACATGATACTCTTGTGATGGTTAGTGGAGGTAGTGGGATTACACCATTCATCTCCATAATCCGCGATCTACTCTACATAAGCTCAACGAACACTTGTAAAATCCCAAAGATGACCTTAATCTGTGCCTTCAAGACCTCTTCCGACCTCTCCATGCTCAACCTAATCTTACCAATCTCCACAGAGATCCCCTCCTTTGTAGATATCCAGATCAAAGCCTTCGTCACCCGAGAGAAAGAATCAACTTGCAATATGAACATCATCAAAACCCTAGATTTCAAACCATATGTCTCAGACCAACCCATCTCACCAATCCTCGGATCCAACTCCTGGCTATGGCTCGCCACCATCCTCTCTTCTTCATTCATGATCTTTATCATCATCATCGCAATCATCACAAGATATCACATCTACCCAATAGATCAAAGCTCGAAAAAGTACACTGCGGCTTATAAATCTCTCATTTACCTTCTAGCAATCTCCATTAGCGTGGTGGCTACGTCTATGGTCGCTATGTTGTGTAACAAAAAGAATTATTATAAGGAAAAAGATGAAAACGATGACGCATTTTCTCCATTGATGATCGAGACCTCGCCAGATCAGTTGCTATCGGAAGTCACCAACATTCACTATGGAGAAAGGCCTAATCTTAAAAGTAAGTCTACTTATCGAATATACATAACATTTTCATACATGTATTAGACTTGTAGAGTATATTACTTTTTCTATTTCTCACGCTGTTCATTGTGTGAAAGCAGAGCTCCTAGTTGGTTTAAATGGTTCAAGCGTCGGAGTTCTTGTTTGTGGTCCAAGGAAGATGAGAGAAGAGGTTGCAAATATTTGTTCCTTTGGTTCGGCTGAGAATCTTCAATTTGAATCTATCAGTTTCACCTGGTGATTTTTTTTTTTGATTGGTGTAAAAGAAAATGATTGGGGAGTAATTTGATCCCTCTCATTATAATGTTATCGTTTGTGTTTGTTTTCTCTTAGTCGATGATAATAACTACAGTAGGTTTATACAAACTTTTTCTCCAACTTATTTTTATAATGTTTTCCTTATGGGTCTAAACTTAGTTTAAAATAAAGGCTTATCAAGTATCATAGAACTCAATGTAATCAATTTAGAAAATTCTTATTATTTCTGAATTTGGATTCATAAGTTGAACAAATTCAGGAAAGAATGGTTCTTTCAACATAGCCAGTACTAATTTTTAGAACTAATTAATTATTACTAGGGATTAATAAAGTAGAGATTATATTATACATTCTCAATGTGTAACATTGTTCTTCTTTTTTTTTTTTTTTTTATCTTTTGAATACATATCAATTAATGACCTTAAGCGGCCTCATCATCATATTGTCCTCATGGTCCAGTATCTGCAATGTAAAATATATTATTGTCCAATTGAAAAGAAGTTTATGTAATAACGATTACCTAATTCAAAATGTTCTGAACTTACGTGACAATGGTAAATGTAGCCGGGTTCCTGCGTGGCATCGAAAGGGTAAGATGCGTTAGTGTGGATATAAGAAAAGCGTACGAGTATCCTCGTCACATGTCCCGGCATCATCTTGAACACGTTCTTCCAGCCTCTCTCGTGTGCCGTTACCGCAGTCTTTCTCCCTCGTGCGTATTTACTAATCTTGCACTTGACGGCGTCGTTGTGTTTCGTCATGCACTCCTTGAACTCCTCCAATCCTGCCGCCAGTAACTCCGTTTGCTCAACCACTTTGAAAAGTCCGAGATGAATGTGTAACGGATGGTTATCCTCCGTCAAATTTATCACTTCCCACACCTGATTAGTTTTTCACATTTTGTATCATTAAAATTTTTGTAATCAGTTACGTATTAGACCGTTAATTAACACAACGTACCTCAGTGGTTCCTATTTTTGGAGTTTCCGTGACGGGAGCGTCATAGGGCAAGCCGTTGACAAACAAATGAGTTGGCTCATCAGAACTGCTTACGTACTCGTACATAGAGATGTAACGCGTGAGGACTGCGTTCGACACATCACCAGCCGCGTAATCAATAAGCTTCTTGGGAATTATACTTGTGTCATCCTCTGGTTCAGTTTTGAGGATAAATTTCATTACCATGCTGTTTTCTTTGTTGACGGGATCACCACCAGGGTAAGGATAGGGCGCGTCATTAGCGAGTACAACCGTCCTCGACGGCGATTTCGAGAAATCAACGATAACGTCTGCGATTTCTGACGGAGATAAGAGAATCCATTTGGTCACCACAGGTTTTGAGAGATAAGCAGAATCAGAACCTACCACGACGAAATCTAAACCGTTGGAGAAGAAGAATTTGAAGAATCTTGCGTTACTTGCGTTTATGATGCGGAATCTGTATTTCCGACGTCGGACGTTTAGTCGCGGCCACGCTTTTCCATTGACGATGATCACATCGCCGAAATATTCCGGTTGCCATTGCGGGTGAATCGATGGGTTGTTCCCAGTTGCGTTCATGTATATTGACCCGTCTTTACGAAAGCTCCGGTCGAAAATAATCAACGGCCGGTCAAATTCATCTCCGGTGGGTAGCCGCAGAGGAGATTCGACGGCGTGGTGGCGAAGAACGTAGGCGCCTACCATACCGGCGAGGTTGTTGATACGGGTCAAACCCATGGCATGGTCGTGGTACCACATGTTACCAGGTTGTTGCATGTTCTCGTAATGCAACGTCGTTTTCGTCCATTTTGGTCCAGTCTCTTTGAAACCGGCAGTGAACCACGCATCAGCGTTTCCATCACTGGCTGGTTCGTGGATTCCGCCGTGTAAGTGAACCACCGTAGGGATTCCACCGTGTTTCGCGGTCGCAGGAGAGATTGTAGGATCCCAAGGAAGAATGTGAGATGAAGGAAGGTGATTTCGCCACGTAATGTATGTGTCTACTCCATACACGGCTTCGATCGTCGGACCAGGAACTGTTGCCTTGCTACGTGATGTACCGTATGCGAACACTTGTGTCGCTGGCAAATCTCTATGAAATTTCTGTCACACCATAAATTTGTTTAGTTATAATCGTTACAAGTGTGCTAACTACTACTATATAGTACTATTTATAAAAGACATTTGTAACTGGGCCTAGGAGAGTTTATAGGCCGAAGCTCGTTATGTCTTTTATTACCAACAGGACTAAATAAGTGAGGTCAAGAGTAAAAACGTATAGACGTATCTCATCATTTCTTTCCAACGACGTAAACAAAGTGAAATACGATTATTCTCACCAATCTAGAAGAATCTGATTCTTTGGGGGAAAAAAAATGGAATGAGGGAAAGAAGAATACCCATTTAGTGGAGAACATGCCGATTTGAAGAGAAGTGGGTTTGAGGATGCCATGAAAAGAGTTAAATCCATGGAGTCTAGGCATATCTGGGAGGTCGTCGACGAACATCTTAAGCTTTCCCACTTCGAATAGCTGATCATCGAGCAGCTCCCCGCACGTGCTACGGAGCCACGTCAATGTTACTATTAGCATCATCACTCTCTTCATCTTCCTCGGAGACAATAGAGATTCCATTTCTGTCAACTCAAGTCTATTGTGTGTGTGTGTCTATGTGAACGATTAACTTCGTATGAGAAATTAAGTTCTTGATCATTAAATTAGATCATATATATAAGGAGAGTATGTGTGTGTTTTATTCGAGAACGTGGTGGTCTCTGGTTCACACCCTTGAGTCTACGAAGTATAGGATCTTTACATTTTTATTCTATCGCTAATCTAATATTGTAAAACTCTTTTATTTATTCTTCAAATGGTTGCATGATGTGCAGATGTCATTTTGCTTTTTTAATATTCAGTGACCTTTCTCTTCAAAGTGTTTATTTTGGGATCTTTTGTTTGTCTTGTATTATTTTATAAAGTTTCACTCATGTCGCACCCTTGTTAGTACCGGATTTAGCTGAGTATGCATTTAATGAAAGTTGCCTATAAATGTTCAATGCTTAATGACCAGTGAGAAATCAAAAAAGTTAATAAAGCTTAATGACAAATGAGAGCCTAACTCGGACGATTCATCCTTTTAGCTTAGCATAGTCTTCGAGGTAGATATGTAGGTAGCTTGATTAGTACGTATAACTATGGGTCTATGGTCGAGAATAGATCTTAAACTCCTTAATTTGGTGGTGGTTAGAAATCAGTTCCGAGTCTTTAAAAATCATATGCTCCTTAAAGCTAGTTTTTTTTTAAAAGTATAAAAATAAAATAATATGTTCGTGTGGGCTTCACAGGTGAAAAAGCTAGTAAGCGACGTATACATAGTTACAAATTAAATAATGGCACACGTAGAAAAGCAGAAAACGCGAACAACATCAATGAAAATTACAACAAGAAAGGCGATTATAAAAAGTAGCTATAAGATATCTATATATGCATGCTATCTTAGATTAGTGCTTTAAACCTCGTAATATTTATAAATTAATACTACAATGTGACACTGAAATTCTTGATTAGTGTGATACGAGAAAGCTCTAGTTAGAGTATAGACACGTTAACATTTAGCAAAGCACCTAATTTACCTTTGGGGACCGGAAAAGAATTGTATACTCGAGAAGTTCAACTTTTTAAATGACAACTTTATGAGTAACTAAGACATAAGCAAGTCTCCGATAGTTTTGAAACCCATAAGATAAACAAAGGCAAACATCCCACGGCTCGTGGCGCAAAAAGTTAGGTACTCTCAAGTGTGAAAGGAATTTGAGAGATGGGTCCACTATCCTAACCTCGACCCTTCTTACGTCTAACTCTTAAGTGTCCATTTGGTAATCCATCATTATGCACAAACCACATTATTATATATAAAGATTAGTACAAGTATGCAAAGGGACCAAACATCAAGTGATGTTATCGTACCAAATGTTATTTCAGTTACCTATAATTTGAGTGTCCTGCGTTGCTATTAATTTGTGTTTAAGAATTGTCATATATTGACTGTATAGAGTTTTCAGGTACAATTAAAATCACAATTAATAAATAAGATGGTTTCGTATGAATAAATTTGGACAACGATTGTGGTGAAAACTCATAATTAAACCATATCAAACACCAAACACCGCTGAGAAATCTCTTCCAGTTTATTGGTGAATGCGGATCAAGCATTCGAAACCAATGTTCAAAATCAAAAACCTCAAACTTAGGATACGATTTAAAAATCGTTTATAAACAGCCAAAATGTTTTGCCTTTTTCGTTTGCATGTTTTTGTCTCCTGGTTGGAGGAATCTTGTGTGACTATCAAGAATTTAATATAGGGCTTCTTTGTGAAAAAGAAACCAAGTTGGACATGTATCTTTCGGCCTAAACATATAGTTGAAATTCATGTGGCCCAAAACATGGTTCAAATCAGTTCAGTATGTTTTCGATTTTCAAGCTCCAAAAGCAAACAAAAAAATCAGCAAATACCGATTTCCATACGTATCTTGTAAGTATCAAAACTAAAAAGCAAAGGATTGATTGATGCATGACCGGCTAAAGACATTTATTTTATAACTAGTCCAATTTTAAAAAACTCGAACTATGTCGCATTAAATAAGAATAGGTGACGCTTATAACGAGACACCTACCGAGAGGCAGCGAGCAGGTGGAATAACTTTTTAGTGGATAGAGAGAATATCTTTTCGAGAGATACACACAAACCACGTTGTGACAAAACCATACCGCTCTAAACGCTCTTCTACAATTGTTTGCACCGCACCAACCACTAAATGTTAAAAAAAAACAAAGAACACAAAGCAAAACATCTCACAAAAAACATCAAATAACATTCTGGGATTTATATATGGAAAAAAGATGGCTAGCTACCTGAAATATTGGAGAATGCATGGTCACACATGCTAAGTATAATATTGTATCATCAACTACACGAAGTATATGTATTGCATGGCCACATGCATGAACTATATGACGTTATGTGGTCAACACCATAGACATACAATTCGGTACACCGGTCGAATGATTCCGGCAAAGACCGACATTGACTCCGGCGTTGACTAACATTGACCAAAAAAAATTGTATTTTAATATTTTCTATTAAAAAACAAAATCATAAATTATTATATTAAATTATATATGGGTTTTCATGATTAGAAAACACATTCTATTCAATATCTAATTATTTCTATATCTCTAATGTATTCATTCTTATAATTAGTTACTTTTATTTTTGAAGCTAAACTAATAGTTAAATAAAATTATTAATAATTATTTTCAAGATATATATATATATATATATAACATATGTAATTATTAATGATTTTATATATATAAATCTCTGATCATCATATTATTTAAAATTTTAAATACTACAAGAATCAATAAAATCAAATTCAACTATTTTCATTAGAAAATAATATGCAAAAGATTTGAGTATATGACTCTTTACTTTAAAATTTGCATGGTAAAGAGTATACAAAATTTTAGATACTCTTTGGTATAAAAAAAATTTACATACTCCTAATAACATGTAAACAATAACAAAAAAATTAACACTATTTACTTTTAATAGATAAAATATAATGATACATAATTATTTTCAATATATAATATAAGGGCATTTGCAAAAATCCTCTTATTCTATATCCTTTTGCAAACATATCCTAAAATCAAGATAAAATCTATTAATATCTTGAAAATAATTATTAATTATTTTTATTTAACTATTATTTTAGCTTTAAAAAAAAATTAATTAATTATAAGAATAAATACATTAGAGATACCTAAGATATTTAGATATTGAATAGAATGTTTTCTAATCATGAAAATTCATAAATAATTTAATATAGTAATTTATTATTTTGTTTTTTCATAGAAAAAAATTAAAATACAATTTTTTTGGTCAATGTTGGTCAACGCCGGAGTCAACGTCGGTCTTAACCGGAATTATTCGACCGGTGTACCAGATTGTATGTCTATGGTGTTGACCACATAACGTCATATAGTTCATACATGTGGTCATGCAATACATATACTTCGTGTAGTTGAGGATACAATATTATACTTGGTATGTGTGATCATGCATTCTCCAATACTTCGTGTAGTTAGCCATCTTTTTCCGTTATATATCAACCAACACAGTTTCATGTCAGTCCAAAACAGCTACATTTCACACACAAATAAAAAAAGTACCCAGTCTAAAAAAAGAAAACAAAAACCAAACACTAAATATATCACATTAGACATTAACATGAAAGATTTTAACATTTTAAAGTCTAGTTTCCAAAAGCAGAAAGAAACCTTCCATAGCAAGCAACGACAATTTTACATGATGTTGCAGCCACTGTTATGGCTAGTGTCTTCATCACTAGACATGTTTGTTGGAGATGGGTGAATACTTTGCTGCGACTGCTGCTCGGCTGGGTAAGGATAGTAAGGATAATAACTGTAGGGACTTGGCGTATAGTTGTAGTAATACCCATTGCTTGATGTTGGAACGAAAGCTGATCTTTGGTACATCATTTGCTGAGGCTGAGGATGATGATGCATCATTTGCCTACTCTGCATGTTCATTGGATGATGATTGTTGTAGCCATTCATGTTCATCATCATGCCTCCGTTACCATTGTTTAGGTTGTGGTTAGTGACACCGTTGATGTTGTTCAACGCTGGAGCTTGAAGCTGTTGTTGTATCCCATTTGTGGGATGAGTAACGGCGTTTGGTGCGCCGTTGAATCCAGCTAGACCCATGAGAGCTCCAATCTCGTTGCTTTCAACACCAGGGTTTATTTTTCCGCCGGCTCTCATTCTCATAGCCGCCATTGCTTGTTGAGTGTTCTGGTTTTGGTTGCTCTGTTTCTGGTTGACTTTCTTGGATGCGGCGTTGACTCCGTTGTTTCCATTGTTCATTGCAGCTCCTCCATTGTTTTTCTTGGAGTTGACGACGGTTTGTTGCTGCTGGTTCGCCGGTTTTGGAAGCTGGACGTCTCCGTCTTCTCCCTCGCCGCCGTCTTCTTCTTCCTCCGTGGCAAAGGCACCACCTTTAGGGTTACTCTTGGGCTTGAAAGCTTCAAGACCACTTTTGGCTGAGCCTTGCTTCTGACCCTTTTGAGTGGTGTTCTTGGTGACGTCATTAGTCTTGGGCTTTGGAGGTTGGTTTTGGTTAGGGGTAGGAGACCAAAGCTCGGCGTGTTTGCCGGCTTTAACGAGCTTGTTGATGAGTGTGGCTGAGTCAACTGACCCGGTAACAGTCACCTTTTGATGTTCTGCTTCTACCTTCACGTGGCAAACCCCTGTTTAAGTCAAAACCAGACAATGTACTCGTCAAAAATCCAAGATGAGTAAAGTAGAAATGTTTGCATGTTGTGAACTTAAGGTTGAGCAGAGAAAGAGAGAGAGAGAGAGAGAGAGAGAGAGAGAGAGAGAGAGAGAGAGAGAAGAAGAGAAACCTTCGATTCTCTGAAGAAGTTTCTTGACTTTCTGGTTACAACCCTCGCAATGGATGTTGACTCTTAGGGAAAACGTCTGTGGTTCTCGATATTAAAAGTCAAAAAACCATTAACACAATGGAGAGATCAACGCAACACTAAAAAGGAGCTAGAGGATGATAAAGTGGGGGAAAGTGTTTAAGATTTTACCTGGATCTTTAGGAGCTTAAAGTCTTCATCTTTAGTCATGGCTTATGAAGAAAAAAGAAGAGAGAGATGAGTAAAGCGTTTTGATAACTTTTAAGCTTTTTTAGGAGAAGAAGCTCGGTTTTTGAAGTAAGGCAATTGAGTAGAGGGGGGCTTTGGGTGTAGAGACTTTTGCTCTGAAATTTGAAAAGATGTTGAGCGAGTGAGTGAGACTGACACTTAAAAGTTATAGCGACCTGACCAACTCCTTCCCTCATTAAATTCTGAATTTTTTGGAGTTTAAATTGCATAGGAACAAAACATTTTGAAAATATTGGAGTTTAAATTGCATAGGAACAAAACATTTTGAATTGTACGTATCATTATTTAAGGCATGTACTTTTTTATATTTTAGTAACTCCAACAAGAATAGTACTCCTAAAAGTATAACAGTAATGAAATTGAAAATAGTAAAGAATTTGTATATTTAGAGAAATATTGTAAATGTCAGAAGAGTGCATGCATGAAGAGTCGGGCCCAACGGTCTGTGTCTAGTCAGTGTTTGGGGTTTGCCTTCTCCCACACTCTTCTCGAGCTTCTCCCTCTCTTCTCCCAACTTGTTTTCCCTTTTCTTTTCTTAGAATAATAGTAACATATGCTGATCTATAAGTATATTATTAGTAAATGATTATATCTGAAATTTTATACAATATGATAACAATAAGTTGTAGCTTTGCGTTTGCACCAAAAAAAAAAGAAGTTGTAGCTTTGCAATTTACATTTCAATCTTCTTTGTTACCATAACCTAGTCAACAACACTTGATTTTTTTTATTTGATGCTATCCCGCGTGCAACTTTGTTTGTTTTCTGTCTTTTCAGACTATTACTACACTTAAAGAAAAAAGGTAGACATGCAATGTTATTATGTTACGCGATTTGGCCTTTCAGATTAATCTAATATGGGCCGAAAACAGAAAATCAAGGCCCGTTCTATATCAAAATACTGTAGTGTGATTTCATTATGTTATGTTATTTTGGATATGTTTATTTTTTGAACAATACTTGGGTTAGGGTGAACCTTATCATTCACCCCCTTATAAAATAAAGAAAGAAAATATGTAGATATTATTTTAAAATTAAAAACTTAAACCGTTCTTTTATAAACCCAAACTGATATGTAATTTCGTTCTAATTATAAAATCTAAACCCTAACCATCTTATTTGTAAATCCAAACCGACATATAATTTCGTTCTAATTATAAAATGTAAACGCTAACCATCTCATTTGTAAACCCAAACCGACATATAATTCCGTTATAATTGTAAAATCTAAACCCTAACCATCTTATTTGTAAACCCAAACAGACATATATTTTCATTCTAATTGTAAAATCTAAACCCTAACCATCTCATTTGTAAACCCAAACCGACATATAATTTCGTTCTAATTGTAAAATCTAAACCTTAACCATCTCATTTGTAAACTCAAACCGGCATATAATTTCATTCTAATTGTAAAATCTAAACCCTAACCACTTTATTTGTAAACCCAAACCGACATATAATTTCGTTTTAATTGTAAAAACTAAACTACCCAAACCGTTATATAAAATTTAAACCAAGCCAATATTTGACTTTCCTTAAATAAAAGTATACAAAATTTGTTTCCTTAATTTGTTTTGTTTTTAATTTAATTTTGATTTATTTTTTAAATGAAATATTAAATTGAGCATTCTGATTGGTTGAAAGGAGAGGGGGTGAATACAAAGGTTCACCCCTAGGGGTGAACCTAAGTATTTTTCTAATTTTTTCTGTTATAAACTTGTACTGTAACCGGAGTAAATCTTGAATTGAAACTCACACTAATCACTAGATTTGTAGTGATATTTAGGGGGGGGGGTGTATTCAAACTATGATTTTAAAGGATTTTGTGAGATTTATAAAATTTGGGATTTTGAGAGATTTAAGTGAGTTTTTAGGATATTTTAGTGAATTTGTTAATTGTGATTTGGTGAGATTTGAACAAATAACATTGATTGTGAGTGATTTTAGGAGATTTCTAGAAGTGGAAATCATTTTTTTTTTTTTGGTCATACACTTGCATTTCATTACTCAGAGTGAAGGATCATACAAGCAGAGTTACAGTACAAGATAAAAGGGCATTCCCCAATGCCAAAATAAACAGAAAATACAGCTAAGGATAAGAAAAGTCGGCAATGGGTTCTTGAGAGCTTTAAGCCAAATTCATGAAGATACTTGGTACATGTGAGATCAAGATTGTCGACAAGCTCTTCCATGATCAAATCAGTGGAAAAGGAGATAGCCATTGTCATGAGACGATTTGGCGTTAATGAAGAGGTCAGAGCTGAGCTTCTTACCGGTTTGGATTCACGGTGAAGTAGCTTGACAATATTTCGAGCATGGTTGAAAGTGCTCTGAAGCTTGAAGATATTTGCTAGAGTTGCTGCCGAAGAACAACTAGCGTTGGACAGACCAAAGCCGTAGTCAAGGAGACAACTTGGAATCGGGATCAAAGAGCCATACAACTTCAAGCAAGAGGGTTCAAATAACAAGGCCAAACTGAACACTAGTGCCATGATTCTCAAGGAATTTAAGCAGAGCCATAGCAACGATGACGAAACACTTCTCAAATGAAAACCACAGAGTAAGTGATCTTGATCACACCATCGGCTATAGTATGGCTTCGACACATGGAGCAAAGTATCATAATTGGACTTACATGGATTTAGAGTTGGATCAGCAATTGAGTGGGAGAAGTACCCGTAATTGATAGATTGGGAATGGCTAGGGTCGTTAATCACGGGGCATGAGGGCAGGGAATTGAGGAAGTGTCGGTAACTCTCGTTCCGTGGAACCAGAGTCATAGTGTCGTTCTTCCGCATTCCCTTAGTGTGGTTAGAGAACAAAAGCGAGAGTCTCGATTGCCTTGAGCTTTGATGAGCAGATTCTGTCGAGTAATAGCTTCGACCCAGGGTTCGCAATTGATAGTAGTTTTCTCGAACCAAGAGTGTCCATAGAAGTTGCAGAAGTTGTCGAAAACTCTTACAAATACCATATCGAAATACACTTAGAAACGAGTTTAGCAGAAGTTCAGAAATAATGGACCTGGGTGTTGAAGTTGTGGGCTTTATTTTGGATAAGCTTAATGGGCCTGAAGATAGGACATGGTCCACCAAGAGAAACCCTAGCTTTCCAATCGAGACCCAAGGAAGAGGTTGGGTGTGGCGGCTGGCCGGGAAATGCAGAGAGCTTTGCGGAGCATAGAACCACTCTTGTGCGTGACAGATCTGCGGTAGTGGCCGATGGTTGTGTCTTGATTCGAGGTTAGAAACTAGGTCCACTGGGGAAAACCCTAGAGTCACAACCGCTTGCCAAAATAAGGGTTGAGTGAGAAGTCTGTCCAGACTTGACGGGAAGATTTGCGTTGCAAATAAAATCTCCGATGCTTGTAGAACTAGCGGAAGCAGACTTTGGCCATGAACTGAATCAATTTTGGAAACTAAGTCCACTGGGGAGAACCCTAGTTTCGCCATCAATCGCCGAAATGACGGATGGTTGTAGCGGCTGCCCGATTGTTGCAGAGATTTCTGGCGAGAAAAGAACATCTTCGGTGAAGAGAAGGTCAGCAGAAACAGACCAAGGTCGGGGTTTGGTATGGAGGTAACAGACAAAAGAGTTTGAGAAGAGTTAAACAAAGAGAAAAATTGGGGAAGAAAATTGCAAAAGAGAGTACTAAAAGAAGCAGATCGGAGACGAGAATGAGATGTGTCGGAGAGATCCCGACGCCAGCGAGAAGCAGCCCCGCCGGCGTCGGAAAGTTTGGTTAAAAGAGTCTTCTCGGGAATCGTGTCTGGGAGAGTCTTTTGTATTCTCTCAGATCTATAAAATTCTAAAAGCTTAGGTAGGACTAGAAGTGGAAATCACAACTGAGCAAAATTCTATACCAAGGCCTGAGAGAATGTTGATGTTGATTATAGCAGACGTAAAACGAGAGGATTCTCTTCAATATAAAGGACAGCAAATAAAAAACCCAGAATTTTTGTTTTGCATAAACAAACATAGATTGAATTTTACAATTCAAGATTCAGAAATATAATTATGAAGCAAAGTCCGATACAATAAAAAAACTAACGCAGATAACATATCAAGAAGTTTTTGTAAAATTGAATTCTAATTAGACCAACCCAGCAAAAACAACCGAAGAAGAATGAAAAATTGTTGGCTTAGGAGAAGAAGAAAAATGTTAAGATTGAAAGAAGAAAACTGAACAGAAGACTGGAGCTAAAGAAATTGAATGTGAAATCGGATTCTGGGAACTTGCAATTCCCCTGGGAAAAGAGAAGATGGAATTCTCAAAGATGATTCTTGGGGTTTTTTTTTGTGAAAGAATGGTAAAAAAAAAAAGATTTTGGTTGGCAATGAGAATGTGAGAGTGAGGAGGTGATATGATTATTTTTGCAATGTTAATAATTTTTTTTTGTTTCAAATCCCACCTTCAGAGGTGTGATTTTCTCAGCTATGTTTTTCAACTATAAAGATATCAAAAATCTCACGGAATTCATTTTTTGAAATTTTGTTAAAAGACATTGTTTAGTTTGAATAACAAAGAATTTGATATGATTCTTATAAATACTTAATTGAATAACACATGATTGTAAGTGATTTTAGATGATTTCACATAAAGTTCAGTTTCAATAACATGTGATTTGGGAATAGGTTTTAAAATCTCAATTTGAATAACAAGTGATTTGAACAAAAACCTAATATCTCCCAAAATCCTAGTTTCAATACACCCCACTTACATACGTCTACAGAGAGAAAATCACATAGTAATAAGTAATAACTAATAACTATAGAAAATGAGACTTGTTACCTAATGTTGATCCACATGATAACTTTTTTGTTATTTGAATCATATACAATCTTGATTGATACTGTAATTTGGGAATGCAAATTTTTACAACACAAAAAATAATCCCAAGCGTCTAATAAACTGCAACAACAAAAACAAATATACTATAAACAACTCAAATATCAAAACCATAACATTGATACCCAAATCAATAACTCAAATATCAAAACTAAATGTCATAGATGCACTTCATATTTGGGAGTTGCCACTATCAATAGTCCAATACATGTTCCTTTTACGATAAATCTAGTTACCAAAATTCGTAGTGATCACATGAACTGTTATATCCATAGCCAACATAACATTATCGTATTAATTATTGATGTAAACTGCACATTTCAGTATTATCCTCTGTTTCCTTCCCGGCCGCGATTAGTGTTTCAAGTCGAATGATTTAACTGTTCATGTCCCAAACACCATACACGTGACAATAAAACATTAGCTCCAAAACCCTGGGCCTCACAGCATCAACGAAACGTTGACTCCTAGTTTCAAAGTCTTCAAGTCTCGACGCCACGCGTTTGCTGTGTTACTCCTCATCTGTCCATTAGTTTTGTGTCTTTTCAAATTTTCACATGCCATAATAGACTTTCAGAATATGTTCATTTGATTGGGGTCGTAATTAATAATTAGTCATGTCATTACCCGACAATGTACTTACATGTCCTCTGATCGTATTATCAAATAATATTCATATTTAGTTCCTTTTTTCCGTTAGAGGGTCGTATATCATTTTCTTAAGGCTTCTCTTAACCAACCACGTTATATTATAAGGAACACACACAATTTATTAATTTTACTAACAAGAAAACTTGTCCCTTTGCTGGTGGTCGGCAAACTATGCTATGTTCCAAAATTTTAATAAGTTGTTTTGGAAAATTTTGAGCAATTGCATATTCAATGTTTTACTTTCCATTATATATCTATTGACTAACAAATATCTTATCTTATCCAAAGACATCATCGTCGACATATCTACTTCCACCGAGGAACAATACCATAAATTACGTAGTGATACAATAAGGACCCATGCGAATAAAACTGTTTACCGTCGGATCTTACACTTGTCGTAGGTGTACAACAAAGGGGCAGAGATGGCATATAATTGTTTGATGTTTGGCTTTTCACTTGCCAAGGATTTCTTCAGCGTCATAGAATCTTTCAACTTTTTATTAACCAACCACTGCCTCCACAAAACTCTTTTACTAGTATCAACTATCAAGTGAATACAAACAAAATTATTGGCCTAAGATAGTTATTTGAATACTTTAGTTTAACAGATGTAGGATATGGATTCAATTATATATTCGATGAATGATATTTTAGGGACAAAAACTAAAATTTATAATTTTAATACTTCACCCGTTCACCGCCATGCTAATCCTTTAATCACGGAATGTTTAAAAGAATGTCACCGTTGACGACATCTCAACCGAAGGAATTAAAAACATTCACAGTTTATGTCTATAATATGGTGGTGTTTTTTTGCTTAATAAAACCAAATAGAATGTATCTTTCAGTTTAAAATTTGGATCCGGTTTTTGATCGAATTTATCTCTGATTATTAAATAAATGCAAATTACATCTATATTGTCTTTCATTTTTCGATTGATCAGATTGGAAAAACAAAACCATTTTATTATTCTAACTAATTTTAGACTTGGTTTTGTGTTATTAAGTTATTAACCACCCAAAATTATATAATGTACATGTTAAGGCGTTAAATCTCATTAAAATGCTTCCGGCAAAAACTAGGACAAAGCCTAAGTTTTTGCATGAAACACAATTTAAACAACTTAAATCATTCATACAGAAAGCAAGTAAAACTATATTATTAGGAGATAAAAAGCCACTACTAGCTAGTTAAACGCAGAGTAAGTACTATATTTGTTTTGCTTCTGACTTGATACAGTAACAAAAAAAAGTTCCACTATAAACTTTATAAACCTTATACATTATTAATTATATAACACCGGCTTATTCACATAACGGTGCAGGCGTTAGGGTTCTCGTCGCTGAAAAGGGACATGAGCTTATCGTCTGTACCTCCCGGCTGCGCCTGAGCTTGCTCTGACTTCCTCACGAAACCCGGTGGGGCTCTCTTGTCGTAAGCTCCGGCGGCGTACGGATAAGCAACCATTGTGTACGGAACATACGGCCACAACTCAGCTTTCTTCTTCCCGGTGCTCTGCACTGTCTTCAGCACTTTCTTGGGATCCACGTAGCCACTCACCGTCACTTTGTGCATTTTTCTGTTCACTTCTACTGATTTTGCTCCTAAGAAAAAGAAAAAAAAAAACGAGTGGTGTGTGTATTAGTATGGCCGTGTTTGGCTGATTTGGAAGGGAATTGTGTTTTTTGATATATGACGTGTTAGATTACATAATCATGGTTGTTATTAATAAAGGTAAAGAGTCAAAGTATAGAGTTTTCTTATATGCAACTATGCATAGTTTCGTGTGGGTGATAGATTACTTGTAGAACAATTATATATTTGCACCAATTGATTGCTACGAGAAGATGGTCGTGTTTGAGCGAAGGGAACTACTTGAGAGTTGAGGTGAGAATCGAACCTTTCATGGAGGAAACAGCGTTCTTGATTTTGCGTTCGCATCCGTCACAGTCCATCTTTACCTTTATATTCACCGTCTGCTCAATATCAAAAAAGAATTTAAGGGTAAGCAAAGATATAAGTAAACGAAACAAGAGCTAAACCGCGTATCGTTTAGGGATTTTTTTATTACCTGCATGACTTTACGCTTCTTCCGTTTTCTTATTGAGACGTCGAAATGGTTAGAGAAATACTCAGAGAGAGAATCAAGAGCTCCCATGTTTAACTATCACAAACTAGGCGAGAGAGAAAGAGATGGAGCTACTGATGAATAGAATGGGTGTCGTTTCTTATATAGGAAAGTTTGGTGTGGACCGTGTGGTGGTGAATATAATGTTCCGAGTATAAGGAAACACACAATGATTTATTTATTGATGATTTGAGCGTTTATTTAATTAATATTATTGAGGTGTGTACATACTTAAACCTAGAGGTTCCCCTCGATCTAATCTATTGGTAAACTGATGTGCTACTCCAAAATATTTCTCGGCGGACAACGAGGACGTACGTTTCTAATGTTCCTTTCCCTCATCATGAGGTCATTTTCTTCTTTTCTTAATGGGTTAGTTATTCGTCTTATATATTAAATTAACTATAGAAAAACTTGATTATAACTTAATTGTAGTGTTACCATTTGGTTTTGAACATTTAAAATGATAAAATGTTAATTAGTATGCATATTGGGTATCTGCAAAATAAGGGGATTACTGCACTTTGATTTTATTTGCGTACTTTTCTCTAATTAGGATCGATAGTATAATTTTGTGTACCACGAAAGCAGCAGTTGCGACCCACACAAACACGTATATACAAATAATTGAAACACAACATATACAGGAAACAAAAATGGAGCCCACCTACACAAAATTGAAAATTGAATTACATATCTAGAAATTTAGCAACCAATGCAAACGATGCATGCATTTTACATTCTTTTCCTATTCTATCGCGATTGCTCTTGTCATAGTAATTCATCCAAAGATCTTATTGCATTTTAATATGGATAGTTTTTTTTCCAACTGTAACAAAGAAGTACTATTTTTAGTTTTTAACTCTGGACCATCCGACCATGCTGCCATGGTCAATCCGTATTTTTTTTCTTAATTAGGTTTAACAAGAGCACCGACGACGTTAACGTATAACACATACGTACATGTAGTAAACATGCAAGTACAAAAAGCTACTACTTTCTAATTTTCTTCGGCTAAAAAGAACAAAAAAAAAAACTGAAAACCCTAATAAGAAGAAAATTAAAAAAGAAGAAGAACGAGAAAGTACGTTGGGAGATTGATCCGCTTAGGATTAGCTAGTGTAGTTTTATGGAAATTCTGATACCAATTGAGATAACATCTCTAAGTTTGAAATGGATGTTAATTATATGATATGGTAGCCCGTAGCCACCTAAACATTTAAATATAGGAAAGTTTTCTCTAAAGAAATGTATATATGGTGATGGTGGCTTTAATCTTTATCCAATCTTAAGCGTGATATTTGATCAGAGAACTTTATATGGTAATCTTTAATTAATCTTTATATGGTAATCATGGTCGTAGAATATTCATTCATGCATGTCCACATCAATTACATATTTACATATTTTTATAAAAAGAGTTCATCGAGGTTTATTCTTTCGCTGTTGTGACCTGGAAGTCTGGAACTCAGGATATTTTTATAAATTGTCGAAAAAATAACTTTTATAAACATTTTGATAAATCTATCAAAAATTAATTAATAACCCCGTTTACCAAAAGTGCCGTGTCAAATACAGTAATACGACTCTCGTAGATTTCTATCTGGCTACAAATAAAAAATATTTTGTTATATTCTATAGAATCTTATGTCATGTTCTTATATTTTGTGGTATATATTAAATTATATACCAACAAAAACAATCAGTGGTCACGAGTATAATTTAATAAACAGAATTGATTGTGCTTAATAATAAGCTTAATTGGAAGAAAAATGGGGGTTTGGGGAAGATTAGGTTGATATATTGGTAAACGTCCCTTTCACCCGTTGGGTTTTATCTTCTCTTCATATTTCGTGGTGCAACGCAACTGGTGGATACGAATTGTTTGATAATAATATAGTCTCAGTAACTTGTGGTGACGAATGATAATAAATCAGTCATATCATATGCATATACTAATATATATGAGAAAACGATATAATCCTAATAAATAAAGTACGTCATAAATAGTTGAAATCATGCGAAAGATATCGCAACGAAACATCGCTCGAAGAGAAAACATCGTATATGATTTTATTTTATTTTCAAACTTGGTCATACTCATCTTATATAAATGATGTCATGTGTTTTACGTTAATCAGTGTGGGTATCACGTTTCCTTGTTGATTAAGATTTAGGGTTAATTAAGAAAGTAATCAACTATTGTGGTGCTGGTGCATCTTTATAAAAATAAGCATATACAGGTTTTGACATAGTTCATGAAAATGGTCATAAGAATAAGAGCTCTCGATCCATATATAGCTTTGATAAATGCCCATACATAATTCAAATTGTCCTAATTTTGCGTATTGGTAGCTTGTAGACAAAGTTCAACACCAAGTGTTATACAGTATCAAAAATCATAAACTCTCTAATCATGCAATATGGATTTAATGTCATTAATGGATGGTCAATTGGTCATTTTATCCAAATGACAATCTTATGAACACATATGCTACTTTCGATGAATGAAAATGAAACTTTATTGCAATCTTCAAAATCTACATACAACTTAAACACACAAAATCCAAACCTTTGGTCATGGGATCATAGAGAAGTTTCAAGGCCCAAAAGAAGTAGGTTTTGCCGACCTCCAAGTCCAAGACTAAATGCAGCCTACGTTGGGCTTTTTCGTATTTTTGGGCATTGAAAACCCAATAAACTAATTTTTGATTTTCAAATTTCAAAACCGACACGAACATTGATTTTACTTTTTCACCCACGACTTGACATTACTGTATTTTATCTTTCCCAAAAACAGATTTTTTTTTTTTCCATATTTTTGTTTTTTTTTTGGTGGATGAATTTGAAAATTTCAAAACCGACTCGGACGGATTTGATCAATCAAGATACTCATCGCTCATCGGATTATAAAAAGATAAGAGAGATACATACATACACAGTAAGGTCGGTTAAAACTTGTGATTAAGTAACGAACAAGCCAAAATCCTTCCTTTTCTTTCCTTCTTCTTCTATTAAGACTTCGAACACAACAACAAACCCTAACCAACCAAAACCAACCAACCTTTGCTCCGTCGTCGTCTCAAAAATTCACCCGGCGAAGATGAAGAGAATTGTTCGAATTTCATTCACAGACATGGAAGCAACCGATTCTTCAAGCAGCGAAGACGAATCATCATCATCGGATCCTCCATCATCGCGTCGTCGAGGCAAGAAGCTAGTCAAGGAGATCGTCCTCGATTCTTCCGATCCCCAGGCCGAGGTCAGGAAAACTCGGTTCAAAATCAGGATTCCGGCGAGGTATCTTGCCGCGACTAAGACGACGGAGACTAAGAAGAAGAAGTACCGCGGCGTGAGGCAGAGACCTTGGGGAAAGTGGGCGGCTGAGATTAGATGTGATAGTAGGAAAGCTAACGGCGGTGGCGGTGGTGGTAAAGGAGGAGGAGGACCTCAACGTATATGGTTAGGGACTTTTGAAACAGCGGAGGAAGCTGCTCTTGCTTATGATAACGCTGCGATTCAGCTTCTTGGTCCTGATGCGCCTACTAATTTTGGCCGTCCTGATGCTGCCGTGATGAAGCTTCAAGATTCCGATGCTGCCTCCTCCGCTAAGACGCCTTCCGTGGTTTAACTTTGTAAATTTGNTTTTTTTTTTTTTTTTTTTTTTTTTTTTTTTTTTTTTTTTTTTTATAACTTTGCAACTTCTCTTTGTACATGCTTTCAGTTTCTGAAGTTACTAATTCCTCATTCCCAGATTCTTGGTTTTTTTTTTTTTGGAATTTTGTATATTGTTATCTGTGGTGATGGTGGTCGGTCTCTCTTAATTGGCCAGAATTGGATCGAAATTGAGACTATTGTTCTATGAATTGGCATAGTTACTAGTTAAAAATTGCTATTTTTTTTTTGGCTCTTGGTTCATCTCCTTAGCTCTTTTGTTTATGCCGGCTCTGTTGTAGCTGCTTCTTCCAATCTGATTCTATGTGTTGTTGAACGAACCTGACTTTGATCGGTCTTTGTTGTTGTTGTCACTTTCACCAACTGAAAAAAAGGATTCATGTGTGTTTAAAGGCAATGGTAATATGGCTGTCAGCTAGGGATGTTGTACCAACCAACCGACCGACTCCTCCTCCTATCTCAGGGTGGGGTGGGGGCATGAACTTATTTCTTTTAAAAGGTTCCTGAAGGAAATCTGGTTTTCGCTTTTGAGATGGAACTCAGTAGTAGGACCAGTTTTGTCTTAAAACCCACATCATTAACAATAACACAAAGCTGCTGGTTCACAACTCAGAACAAGACCATCAAAAAAAATAAGCTTTTCCTTTCAGTTCATCTAAAAAAAACAGAACAGTCACATATTCACACCTAGAACTGAATTCTCATAACACTATAAACTAAATAAATAAAAAAGACCCTCCTTTTTTTTACAACCTGGTTCTATAAAAGTGAGTTCTTTTTTCTCCCTAAAGGACCCTCAAATGAGCTAAGATAGAGTTGATGCCAAAGCCTCTAGGCCTGAAGATTTGCAATAATATTGTTAACGTTTCTTCTCTTCTGTGTTTAAATTTCTTTGCTTCAATAATTCAAATTTCAAAACAAGCAATCTTTGGATCGGTTACTTTACTTGCTTGAGTTTTTTTTTTTTTTTTTTTTAACTTTTAACTTGGTAAATCCAAAATTCTCCAAGGGCTTTTCCGTAAATAACACTAGTCAGTCTCCTAGGTGATAAAAACGACAGCAAATAAAGCATTCATGCAAAACCCTCAAAAGAGTTTGGGAATGGGGAAATCAAACAAAGAGGATCTAAGTCAATCTCTGATCATGCATCCTAACGCCATTAAGGTATTATTCTTCATAATCTTACATTTTTTTTTGTTTTGTATGTTGAATTAGAATTGTAATCGGACATTGATTTCATGCCCAAATTTTTACAGCTTTTGGATCAGACAGCGTCTCTTACAGTGGAACAAATTAAATGGCAACAAGTTATTCAGATGTCTGATCACCTCTCTAAACAAGCCACCATAGGTTTCTTTGTTAATTATCTCAGATTCCTTTTGATTTTGTGATTTCTTCTTCTTCTTCTTCTCAATTTGTGCTTTGCTTTATTGGTTGTGGGGTTAAATAATAATGCTATAGTGGGAATGCTGTGGAATGAAGAATCTCCAAAAGCTGAATCACTTAAGGAGACAATTGAGTCTTACTTCATTTCTCTTCAAAGGTTTTTGCTTTGTTGCCATAAAATCGCAGTTGCTGCTGGTCCTACTCTGTCTTCACTCATTCACGTCTCTGTTAAGCAAATCGTCGATTCTAGTTTCGAATTGTCAAAGGGTTCTGTCTCTCTTTACGGTAATAAATTGAAAAGTTCAATACTTTTGCTCCCATTTTTCATCAATACCTACTCGTCTTGTCATAAGGGTAGTGTAGCAATTGCTTAACTGTGGATGATTTTGCAGAGGGAACATATGAAAAAGACAAGAAACCGTATATTCCGAAGCTTACAGCAGTAGTTTTGGAGGCATTGTTTAATTTCAAGAAGGTTCCTTCAACAAACCTCATCGCTATAGGCAATGCTATCTCTCAGGTTGCTGTTATCATGAAGGATGTTCTTAATAAGATGAAAGATGTGAAGCGGCCTTCACGTGAGTGTGAGGCATCATCTTGTGATGTGTTTTCTCCTGAACAGATTGAGTTTGCTAAATTGGTTGCTGACGTTGTGTCTGAGGCGATCATGGTGGTAATAGTTATTAGAGTAATGACTAAGACGATTGGGATGGAGAATCCAAAGGAGGATAGCGAGTTTGTGGATTCTCTAGAGAAGGTACTAAAGCTGTGTCAAAGAAGTGGAGTAGAGATTGAAAAGCTTGGAACTTGCGTTTGTCATCATCCACCTCTGGAGATTGACAAAATGGTTGAAACGGTGAAGATACTAGGGGGAAATCTTGATGAAGTTGAGGCTGAAGTTGAGCATAAGAAGTGGTCTTCCAACGCCTTTCCGGGAGTTTGCAGAAATATGCGAGACGCGATCAAAGTCATGGAAGTTGGATTGGAGAAAAGAAAGGATCTGAATCAGATTATGATTGCTCATCAGAACACCATCTACAATACCCTCCAGGCATGTTTTTCTTAACCATTTTGGTTTGTTTCATGTCATGTTATCTCGCAATGAATCAGAATTGTAATTAGACAAAGATTGTGCCAAACTTTTTTTGCAGTTGTTCGATCCAACAGCGTCTCCTCCTACTCAAGAAAAAAGTTAACCGGATTAATGTTATAGATGTCTGATCACCTCTCTAAACAAGCAACCATAGGTAGATCTCTTCTCTTCATTGCACTGCTATTTCTTTCTTGTTCAGTGTTCTGTTTCCTCTGCATTTACAAGAGAAACCTGTTGTCTCTTATAGGTTAAAGACTGCTTCACTTTTTCCCAAGTTCATAGTCTCTCATCTTTTTTTTGAGACTTTATATGTTCATGAGCGTTGCTTGTTAAACCTGACTCTGCTTCTTTAAAGGTTCTGAAAAGACTGGTTCACTTTGTAGTCGGACTTCACTAGACTAGCTTGGTCTAGTTCACAAAACCATTAGTAACAAACTAAACAGTTATATATCTAGTAACTAATTAAAAATTATCATCAATTCCTTTGAACCAAACCATATAAAAACAACTTTGCTAGAGAACTGGATCTTTCATAACTTGACAGTCAATAAAACAAGCCAAAGCATTCAAGGCCTGCTGTGGTTTTTCTCTAAACTTGAAAAGCAAAACTTTGGGAGGGCTGTTCTGTAAATAATAACACTAGTTTCATAAGTCCTAAAACGACATCGTTACGAACCGTAGTCAAAAACCCTTTAGGCTTTTTAGCTTAGCAGCGCTTGAGAGACGTCAAGAGTTTGAGAAGGAATACAAAAAAAAAATGGTGAAATCTAAGAAAGAAGATCTAAATCAGTTTCTGATTTCTCACCTCAACACCATCTATGATACTCTCCAGGTAATTTTCTCTACTTACTGATTCACACAAGTTCACACCATAGTTAAGATTCGTAATCAAACATAGGTTGATTATGCTACACAATTTTTTGCAGTTGTTCGATCGAACAGCGTCTCCTACAGTGGAGAAAGTTAACTGGAACGACGTTATTCAGATGTCTGATCACCTCTCTAAACAAGCCACCATAGGTTTTTTGAATTTCACTGTTATAATTTTCTTGGTTCCTCTTTTAAGATTTCTTCTTCTCAATTTGTGCTTTGCTTGGTTGGTGTTAAAATGCTAGTGGGAATGCTATGGACTGGAGAATCTCCAAAAGCTGAATCACTTAAAGAGACAATGGAGTCTTACTTCAATGCTCTTCAAGGTTTTTTCCTTTGTTGCCCTGGAAGCACAGTCGGTGCTGGTCCTACTTTGTCTTCAATCATACATGTTTCTGTTAAACAAATCGTCGATTCCAGCTTCAGATTGTTGCAGGGTTCTGTCTCTCTATACGGTAATAATTGAAAAGTTTAATACTTTTCTCCCATTATGTATCATTTATTGAACTCGTTATGTCATACTGTAGTGTGTGTAGTCCTGAACATACTTCTAATGATTGAGTGCTTTAATTGTGGATGGTTTTGTTTTTGTGTCTGTAAACTAGAGGGATCATATGAAAAGGATAAGAAGCCATCTATTCCTCAGCTTTCGGGAGTGGTTTGGGAGGCATGCTCCAGTTTCAAGAAGGTTCCTGCAACAAACATTACTGCCATTGGCAGGGCTATTACACAAGTTGCAGTCTCCATGAAGGATGTTCTTAGGGAGATGAAAGAAGTGAAGCCAGCTGAATGTGAGGCATCTGGTGATAATATGTCAGATGATGATGATGATGATGATGACGATTTAGGCGATGATTTGTCTCCTGAAGAAATGGAAGTTGCTACAATGGTTGGTGAGATTGTGTCTGAGACAATCACGGTGATAAAAGAACTCATTAGAGTTATCACTAGCATGATTAAGCTGGAGAATCCAAAGGATAACAGCGGGTTCGTGGAGTCGCTTGAGAAGCTACTGAAGCTGTGTAAAGGAACCGGAGTACAAATCGATGAGCTTGGAGCTTGCGTCTATCCACCTCAGGAGATAGACAAAATGAAGCAAACTGTGAAGATAATACTTGGAAATCTCGACGAAGTTGAGGCTGAAGTTAAGTGTTTGAAGAGTTCCACAGATGGGTTTACGGGTGCTTGCGGTAAGCTGCGAAACTCGTTGAAACACATGGAAACTGAATTGGACAAAAGATCTGAAGCTGAGCTAGTAGTTGAAATGGAGAATGTTACTATTGGCAATTAGAAAGTTTGGATTTTTTCTTTGCTTTGTTTCAGTAGCTAGCTTTTGTTGGGAAGTGTTGCTTGTGTTGTTTATTAATATTCATGTAATCTGTATTGCTCAATGTGTTTTTGCTTACGTGATACATTACCTAAATTTATAGATTTTGAGAATAGATTTCGAACATGCTTTTGAACATGTTCATGTGAGATTGTAGCTAACTTGTAAGGCTTAGTCTGATACGGACAAGCACATGAGAATGTTTTTTCCAAAACCAAATCCAAAAAGGCAAACCGGTTACATTGTGGATCGTGGTTAAACCGGTCGGAACCTTTGACTTTAGAATGGAAAGTTGAGCACAGAACCGAAATTAACGATTTTAACCGTGGATTTTATACGGTTAAAGAAACATATCAAACCGGGAGGGAGATTGAATTACGGTTGAACCGGTACGGTTAAGAGAACATTGAGATAAACCCTTATTTTGTGAAGCTCCGGGAGAGTTTGGTTGATCGCCGACGCACGGGAGGAGAGATGGCACCACAAGGCTTCGTGGAGAGTTAATGGCCGCTCCTCCTACCTTGTCAAGGTTTTTTGAAATCATCGATTCCTTTGAGATCCATTTTGGTTCCTATGTGTTCCTCTCTGTTTCCTCAATGATCCTATGTCTCCGTCTCTGTCTCAGAGCTTCGAGATCTTTCTTCTCTATTTCCACTACTACCAACAACTGCAATAACCTCTCACGCTTCCTCTTTCGCTTCACTACTCTTCCTCATTGCGCCGCTGCGTCTTCTTCCTCCTCCAATCTCGAGTCTTATTACGCTAATCTCATTTTGACCTCACACGGAGGAAACAAACCTAATCAGAATCAGAAGTGGACCTCTCATCAGTTTCGTATCCTTCTCACTGATCCAGATTTGCTTGTTAGAGTACTCAATATGATTAGGGCAAAGCCCGAGATCGCGTTTCGTTTTTTCAATTGGATACAGAGGCAGAGCGATGTGAAGCAGTCACGTCAAGCTTTCGCAGCGATGCTTGAGATTTTAGCTGAGAATGATTGGATGAGTGAAGCCTACTTGGTCGCTGAGAGAAGTATCGATCTCGGTATGCACGAAATTGACGATCTTTTGATTGATGGCAACTTTGATAAGCTTATTGCTATCAAGCTTTTGGATCTGTTGTTGTGGGTTTACACTAGGAAGTATATGGCGGACAAGTGTTTGATTAGTTTTGAGAAGATGATTAGGAAAGGGTTCTTACCTAGTGTTAGGAATTGTAACAGTGTTTTGAAAGTTCTTAGGGATTCGAGGTTGATGATGAGTAAGCCACGAGAGGTTTACGGGATGATGGTTGAGAATGGTATCTTGCCAACGGTTATCACGTTTAATACTATGTTGGATTCTTGTTTCAAGGCTGGTCATTTGGAGCAAGTCGACAAGATTTGGTTAGAGATGAAGAGAAGGAATGTTGAATTTAGTGAGGTGACTTACAATATACTGATCAATGGGTTTTCCAAGAATGGTAAGATGGAGGAAGCTAGACGGTTTCATGGAGATATGCAAAGATCTGGCTTCCCTGTTACGTCGTATTCTTTTAATCCTTTGATTGAAGGGTACTGCAAACAAGGTTTGTTAGATGAAGCTTGGGGAGTTACGGACGAAATGGTTAATGTTGGTATTTATCCAACCACAGCCACATATAATATTTATATACGAGCTCTCTGCGAGTATGGAAAGATCGATGATGCCAGACAGGTGTTATCTAGTATGGCAGCTCCTGATGTTGTGTCTTATAACACTTTGATGCATGGGTACATCAAGATGGGGAAGATGGTAGAGGCATCTCTCTTGTTTGATGACTTGAGAGTTGGAGATATCAGTCCCAGTGTTGTCACCTACAATACTCTAATAGATGGTCTTTGTGAGTCAGGGAACTTGGAAGGTGCTCTCCGGTTAAAAGAAGAGATGACGAACCAACTGATATTTCCTGATGTGATTACGTACACGACTCTTGTAAAAGGATTTGTTAAGAATGGGAATCTTTCAATGGCAACCGAGATTTATGATGAGATGCTGAGGAAAGGAATTAAACCTGATAGATATGCATACACTACAAGGACTGTGGGTGAAATGCGGCTTGGAGATTCAGACAAAGCGTTTCGTCTGCACGAAGAGATGGTTGCAAAGGATCATCATGCTCCAGATCTGATCATCTATAACGTTCGTATAGACGGACTCTGCAAGGTTGGGAATCTGGAAAAAGCGATTGAGTTTCAGCGTAAGATTTTTAGAGTTGGTCTTGTCCCAGATCATGTTACTTACACCACGGTTATTCGCGCTTATTTGGAGAAGGGCCGGTTTAAGATGGCTAGTGATTTGTATGATGAAATGCTGAGTAAATGGTTATCTCCCAGTGTGATTACCTACTTTGTGTTGATTCATGGTCATGCGAAAGCAGGAAGGCTAGAACAAGCCTTACAGTATTCCACCAAGATGAAAAAGAGAGGTGTCCGTCCAAATGTCATGACATACAATGCTCTTATACATGGCTATTGCAGAGCTGGTGATATAGATGAAGCTTACAGACTCTTGTGCAAGATGGAAGAAGAGGGGTTTTCACCGAACAAATATAGCTACACTATGCTTATAAGCAAAAACTGTGAGCTCGAGAAATGGGAAGAGGTTGTCAATTTGTATAAAGAGATGCTAGATAAAGAGATTGAGCCAGATGCTTACACACATAATGCCTTGTTCAAGCATTTGAATAAAGACCACGCGTCACGAGAGGTCGAGTTACTTGAAAAGTTATTACTCAGTTGACAAGGAAGCAAAGGTGGGTGTCTTTGATCATATATTTTTCTTGGAGCTGGCCGGTTTGTCCCTTGAGTGTGCATATTGATCAATATTTACAATTACTGTACACAGCCTAGTTGATCGCTCAGCTTGATTGGTATGTTACAAACTCTTCTCTCTCAGCTTTCATCTAGGCTATCTGTGATTGATTGTAGATTATAATGCAGCTATACGTCTGCAGGGGAAACATACTCTGAGCTCTGGCCAGAATCATCGATCCAATGTTGTTGAAAGCTCATTGCTTTTTAAAAGCTTTAACACTTATTCTTACACAGCAAAGGCAAAGAGAATAGGGAATAAAGAGAAGTGACACATAAATGGTGTTTTGCAAAGGAAGTGAAGTTCACAGTCAGTGAAAGAAGATTTCCTGTGATGTATTGTTTAATTCTTTGGACCAATTTTTGGGAATAGAGAAAGAAAATGTCAAAAGAAAAAAACATAATATTTCATATTTGGGAAGAACAACCAAAAGTACAAAGCTCTGTTTCTCTCTACACTCTTAGCATGTTTTAGGTAAAAAATAAAAACACTAGAATCACTTCTCTCTCTCTCTCTCTTTTGTAAGCATTGCGCTCTGTGTGGCCTCTGTCACATTTATTTCCCACTGTGAATCATTTTGTACAAAATCATGCGTCACTGTTTTTTTACTTACATGATGAAGCATATAACCTAAAGTTTTCCACCAACAACAACATTATACAGATTGATTAGTAAGTATTATTACAGATTAAATTTCGACCAACAACAACAAAAATAAAATCAACGTTTCTAAAAATGGTAGGAGCAAAGAAAGAAACAAATATCAGAAAAGGTCCCACGTTTTTTTTTTTTTTTTTTACTTTGGAGGAGAGGTTCTATAAAAATCCGAAACCCTAACCTCTCAAACAAACCATCTTCATCTTCTTTTTTCCACTCATCCAAACCTAAACCCTAGAATGCGTATCGCTTTCTTGACCCTGAATGTGCAATCAAACTCATCTTAGATCTATGGCTCTCGTTTCTTCCGGAAAACAATCTGAGCAGCAGCAGCAACAAGGAGAACCACCGCGAGCCTCCTCTGGAAACGGCGAGGCAAGATTGAAACTTCGGAGAACCCCTAAAGAAGAACATGAGCCTGAGAACTATGAAGATCTACCTTTGGACTTTAGCCCGTCTCTGTTTAGCTCCCTTGAGCGTTACTTACCTGAGCAGATTCTCAATTCCACTCGAATCGATAAAGCTAGTTTCATGAGAGACCTTCTTCTCCGATACTCCCCTGACACTGAACGAGTTCGGGTAAAAAAAGCTTCTTCCTTTTTACCCATTTCTGAGCTTCTATTACTGTGATTTGAGCTTTGAATTCGTATCTCATGTCCCAGGTTATGAGGCATAACGAATACAGGAAAAAAATCTTGTCTTCTTATCAAGTAAGTTTCTTTTTATCGAGTTGGGGGTTGAAAAGTCTGAATCTTGAATTGGTTGGTTCAATCGTTTTTGATTGTTGTTAATCTGGTTTTGCAGCGTCTGCATGGAGAGATCTATACTCTTGACCCTACAAGTTTCTTTGTGCCTTCGTTTATTAGAGCTTTTACTCAGAAGTCGGAGCAGAGTTTTAGAAACATGATGGTTGAGTCCGCTCCTGGGATTTTCACTTTTGAAATGTTTAAGCCACAGTTTTGTGAAATGTTACTAGCAGAGGTATGAATTGACTTTAAAGTTATCGTCTTTTTAATGTTTGGCTATAGCTAAGGTAAGTCGTTGTTTGTCTTTCTTATCAGATTCTTGAATTGTTTTTCTCAGGTTGAACATATGGAGAAATGGGTTTATGATTCAAGATCCACAATAATGAGACCTAATACGATGAACAATTTTGGTGTTGTCCTTGATGATTTTGGCTTTGATCGCATGCTCCAGCAGTTGGTTGAGGACTTTTTAAGTCCTATATCTCAAGGTTTAGATTCTAATTGTGATTTGCAGATTTGTGTTCATCATTGCAAGTTTGTTTTTTTTGTTGTGATATGTTTGCTGATGGGCTTGGCTTTCAATCTTGTGTCAGCTCTGTTTCCGGAATTCTGTGGATCCGCTTTAGATTCTCACCATGGCTATGTTGTTGAATATGGAAAAGATAGGGATGTTGATCTTGGTAAGTACGGGGAAGCTTTACATAATGGGTCTCTTCCTTGTTTTTTTTTAGATTTGAACTGGTGGATTATCTAAAATTTGCTTCTTGATTGTAGCGTTCCATGTGGATGACTCAGAGCTTAGTTTGAATGTCTGCTTGGGTAAACAATTTTCCGGTGGGGAGCTGTTCTTTCGAGGTGTGAGATGTGATAGTCATGTGAATTCCGGTAGCAGTGAAAAGGTACTTGTGACACCAACCATCAAGCAGTCAGTGCATATAATGATGTTGTATCAACCACAACGATCTTTATATTGAGTTTAGAACTGATTAGCTTAGTCTGTGCACATTCATAGTTCGTGTAGCCATTAGATTCTTTCTTAACTTGTTCTTCTGTAGGAAGTTTATGATTACTCTCATGTACCTGGCCATGCCATTCTTCATCGTGGACGTCATCGCCATGGTGCTAGAGCTACAACGTCTGGACACCGAGCCAACTTGATTTTGTGGTGTAGAAGGTAAAGTTTTTCAAAAACGTTAAATGCTACATTAGACATCAATGTAAGATAGTTTCATCAGCCAATGTGTTTACATCTCTGATATATGAACCCTTTCATATTTCCCTTTCTTTCTCATTGTAGCTCAACTTTTCGAGAAATGAAGAATTATCAGAAAGATTTTTCAAATTGGTGCGGAGGATGCAAACTTGAGAAAGTGAGAAGACAACGTGAGTCGGTTATTGAAACTAAAGAGGTATGTATATAAATACGGCATTATAGATTATGTGTTGTTACAAGCAATTGTTTTGCTTTCATCTCATGTGTTTTGGTAATTTGCAGATGCTGGCTAGGAGAGCTGCAGAGAAGACACTTGTTGAGCTGGCTTCAAGATCATGTGCCGACTAAACAAAACAAAACAAGGACATGTCAAAAAGCCTTCTTTGTATCAAATCATTTCAGTGGCTATGTGTATAGAGGCAAGTGAAACCGTTTGTTTGTAAGCAAGCATTAGATACCTTTGTCAAGGGTAAATTTTTGTTCCATTTTTCAGATTGCTGTAACAACAATAAATTTCTAAGAGGAGTGAAGAAGCCAAATGAAAAAACACACAAATCAAAAATTCCTATTAAATTATTGGAGAATTATAGAATTGTGGAAGTTTTTGGAAGTAAAACATGAATGAAAAGGTTCATGAGCAGCTGAAATAGCTTTTATTCAGCATCTACGACAAAGGATGAAAATACTTTATTTTAGTCACCAATAATGTAACAGTTATTATTAACTTTTGGCTTTCTCAACACAAAATACATTGTACATAGTGAGAGAGAGTTGCTTGAAAAATCAATTTATGTGAGCACTTGGACAAATGCAAAAATCAATAATATAAGTACAAAGGAAGACGAACTATAAAAGGACCACAACATTTGGTAAATGTGAGAACTGAGAAGCAACATCGGTTGAACGTAAAACTAAAACACCTTACTCAAATATTTTGGTCATCTTCAAACTTCCCTTTTGCTCTCTTCAAGCGTTTTATGCAACTTCTTAGTTTGAGTCAAAACACACTCTTGGTCAAACAAAGCTGACACAACCGCTACACCTTTTAGATTTGGTGTATTGATCTGCATAACAGACCCAGCATTTGAGATTCCAATGCCTCCTATGGCAACCACCGGTAATTTTGATGCCTCACAAACTGTTTTGAGTCCATCAAGCCCTATAGTACGATTATTAGCCTTAGTGTTCGTTGGAAAAACTCCTCCTGATCCAATGTAGTCTGCACCATCTTTCCATGCTTGATGGGCTTGTTCTGGTGTCTTACATGAGACTCCAATGATCTTGTCCGGGCCAAGAAGAGACCGAACTAGATCAACCGGCATGTCAGATTGACCAACATGGACTCCATCAGCATCACAAGCAAGGGCAATGTCGATTCTGTCGTTTATCAACAAACAAACTCCATGGGATCGGCATATGCCAACACATGATTTTGCTTCTTCGAGAAACTCCCGTGTTTCGGCTTCTTTCTCCCTGCAAAAGCACTGAGATGTCATTTGGGCTTTCATAAGAGAGAGAGCAATAAAAAGATTTGAAGCTCCAGATATATAGCAAACATGATCAAACCTCAGTTGTATGATTGTGGCCCCTCCCTCTATAGCAGCTTTCACAGCATCCACAATGGACCGGTTCCATTTTTTGTTCATTCTAGAATCTGTGACAGCATATAGAAACAGGTCATCTGGATTGAATATGCTGCATCGAGAACTTTGGGGATCCTTTTTAAGACTGAAAAAGTGGTCAAAAGGTCCTTGCTTCCCAGTGCCAATGACGATATCTTTGCTGTAATCTAGAGCATTATCAACGAAGCGTTTAGCCACCTGCCAACATCAGAAAGGTCCAGAACAAGATTATTGACCTTGTTAATACAAAATCATAGAGAGCAATGAAGCATAGCATATTATGCAAAGAAATGTTTTGGAAAAGAAGGTTATTTATATATATATATATGTACCTTCACGGCTGAGAGCATGGAAGAGCCTTTGGCAAGCTCTGCTGCAATACATGAAGCCAAAGTGCAACCAGTCCCATGAGTATTTCTTGTAGCTATGCGAGGAGAACGGAGTTCATGAAACTCCTTGCCTAAAAAAAAGGGTTCCACATTATTATAACCACAAATGTCTAAAGTCTGCCAAGATTTATCAAGAGAGACAATATAAGAATAATCATACCATCAAAATAAACATCTACTGAATCTGATGAATCAGGAAGATCACCACCTTTGACAAGTACAAATCTGTTAAAGTAAAGAAAAAGAAGTGGATCAACACCACACAGTAATGCTAATGTAGTAAGCATAACCACATTACAACCAAGCCTAAAATGATTAAACTTTATGCCAAGGAATCCTAAGTAGAAGGATTCTTCTGAATTCGTCCACAGAAGGTTAACTAAGGGATGGCAAGAATAAGAATTGACACTACAGAGAAAAATGAGAGTAAATTGAAACCTAGGACCCATATCATGCAACAACTTTGCTGCAGACCGCATTTCTGCAACAGTCTCAATCTTAACACCACCAAGTAAAGCAGAAGCCTCTTTCACATTTGGGGTTATAATGTCAGCAATTGGCAGTAATCTCTCTCTGCAAAATAAGAAACCATATATCACAAAGAACATAACCAAGTCAAACACAAAAAAAAAAAACAAATGCATATAAGCTTTACCTAAATATAGAGAGAACAGAAGAACCAGCCAAAACATGCCCACTTGTAGATACCATCACAGGATCAACAACCAAAGCTACCTTAACAAAACAAAACTATATTAAGCACTGAAAGACACAACCTTCAAAATCTGAAAAACAGAACACAAAAGTGAAAGTCTTTTTGATTATTTTTACCACGAACTGGGAAATCTGATAGATTTTGAAGAAGAACCTCAACGATTTCAGTAGAAGGAAGCATCCCAGTCTTCACCTGACAAGTTTTGATCAATCATATAAGAGAGTAAGTAATCACTAAAATTGCCCTGTATGAACAGAACAGAAGAAGGGAAGAGAGCTTACGACGTCGAATTCGAAGTCAGAGAGAACGGACTTGAGCTGTTCAGAGACGAACTCAGGAGGAAGAAGATGAACAGATTGAACACCTCGAGTGTTCTGAGCAGTGACGGCTGTTATGACTGAAGCGCAATAAACACCACGAGCCGCGCAGACTTTAAGGTCGGCTTGGATTCCAGCTCCGGCGCCGGAATCTGATCCCGCCACAGTTAAAACCTGCGGTACCTTTCTAACACTCTCCGTCGTCGTCGTAATTGACGCCGTCGTGCTTCTCCAATTCGCCGGCAAACTCCTTATTCCTCCTAAGCTATACATTTCTCCTCCCTTTCTCTGTTTTCGATTATTTTATTATATTTTCTTTTATTTTATTCTCGTGAGTCATCTGACTGTTTTATTGACTTTAATGTGACATAAAATATGTAAATAGAAACAATCCATATTTAAATTACAACAGCATATGCAAATTAATGTTACATAATCTCATTACCAAAAAAAAAAAAAGTTACATAATCTTTACCCAAAACTAAGTAACAAGTATAATTGATAGATTTATACTTGTGGTTCACGAAAAAAAAGATAGATACATTGATAAATTTGAAAGAAGGCTTTATATAATTGATTAATAAGAATTCATACAAGTCTTACAAGACGTTTCAGACTAATTTACAAATCACAAGCTATAATATTTTATTCATTCGGACACACAAGGTATTATAAAAGAAGAACGATACTTGGGTTCACCCTTTATAAAATATGTAAACATTATTATAAAATTAAAAACTTAAACCGTTTTTTAATAAATCCAAACCGACATATATGAAATCTAAATCCTAACTATCTTATTTGTGAACTCAAACCGATATATAATTTCGTTCTAATTGTGAAATCTAAACCCTAACATCTCATTTGTGAACCCAAACCGACATATAATTTTGTTCTACTTGTAAAATCTAAACCCTAACCATCTCATTTGTGAACCCAAATCGACATATAATTTTGTTCTAATTGTAAAATCTAAAACCCTAATCACCTCATTTGTAAATCCAAACCGACATATAATTTTGTTTTAATTGTAAAATCTAAACCCTAACCATTTCATTTGTAAACCCAAACCGACATATAATTTTACTCTAGTTTTAAAAATCTAAACCAAGCCAAATATTTAACTTTCCTTAATTAAAAGTATACAGAATTTGTTTCCTTAATTTGGGTTGCTTTTAATTTAATTTTGATTTATTTTTTAAATAAAATATTAGATGAAAGATTCTGATTGGCTGATAGAAGAGGGGTGAATGGAACCTAAGTATTTCTCATAAAAAAACCAAAACTGTTTTTGTTTTACAAATCAGCATCATGTATCATCAAATCACAGAGCAGCTTACGTTACACATGTAATTATTGTAGATATATCATATGTAAATACAAATGGAAACTATATTCAAAAAATACTTTTATTATATTTCTTTTATTTTATTCTCGTGAGTCATCCTAACTATTTTATTTGACTTTAACGTGACATCTTATTATATAAAGTTTGATGTCAAAATTATTCATTAATAAGATCGTGACATGTGTTAAATATATTGATTAGATGTTGATATGTGTCAAATTTTTTATTTTTTTAATAAATGTAGTAGGACAACTAATTTATATTTACAGAAATTTTATATGTTATATTTTTAAAAAATTTAAATTTTAAAATCAAAAAGAAAACTAACAAAATTAATATATTTTCTATTATATGCTAATTATATTATAAGTGTGTTCTCAATAAATTTGACACATGTAAGCAAACATTTAATTTATTAAGCATGTATATTAATCAATAAATAATGAATAAAAAAGTTAAAAAGAATAACATAAGTTATTTAACATAATTTTAGTCGGATATAAATTATATTTATCGTTGTAAATATAAAATTTTATTGTAAGTAAGTACAATAAACCATGAAAGAATAATGAACTTAAAAATAAAATATTTCAATACATGAAGTGTATTAGTATAGTTTTACATGTTTTATTTTAAAGATTTTAATGCATGTAGTAATATGAGAAACCTAGAAAAAAAATGAGTTTGTATGAGTGAATTTTTGATTAATTGATGAAAATAGACAAAAATATTACTTATGAAATTATGAAATATAGAAGAAAAATATTTAGGATATTTTGGGATTTCCAAAAATTTTGTGGATGTTAACTGGTTTTTTACTGATTATTTTTCTTGTTAAATTTTAAATACTAACCAATATACGTACGTATGATGCTCATATTATTTTTGTTATTAAAATTTTAACTCTAATCCATGAAAAAGTGAATTATGGTTTTACGATGAAATAGATAGTTAAATGTGATTAATAAACTGAATGTCTAACGATGAAATATATTTTAGATTAAAAAACTTTCAAATATTAATATTATCATTTAAGTATATTAGTAATTTTTTATGTTTGATTTATAGTTTCAACACATGTATTCTTATAATGCATATGTTAAAACATAATATATTCGAAATAAATTATAATTTATAGAAAAGAATCTTCAGTTATTTGATGAGAATGTCTCTATATCTTTATATATATATATTTATTTTATGAATTTCACTCATTTAAATTTGATTATGACATGAGGTAAAATTAAAACTTATGAGATAACAACATAACAAATATATATTAAATAATGTTGATTCAGTTTTGTTGCTAATTATATTTTTTTAATTTTTATTTGTATTTTCTATTCTTACTAAGATATACATTTGATATCATGTATTAATTGTGTTTGATATAAAATATTTAGTTCTATGCATTGAGATGAAATGTGTAACTAAACTTAAAATATGGTTTATTATGATGATATAGATATTTAAATGGTACTCCCTGTTCTATAAGAGTTTTTGGGTAAAATAATAAAGATTAATAAACAAGAAATATTATTTCTTTTATAGAACTTTAACCTTAATTTATTAAGCATGTATATTAATCAATAAACAATGAATGACAAAGTTAAAAAGAATAACATAAGTTATTTAACATAATTTTAGTCGGATATAAATTGTATTTATCGTATAAATTTTTATTGTAAGTAAGTACAATAAACCATGAAAGAATAATGAACTTAAAAATAAAATATTTCAATACATGATTTGTATTAGTGTAGTTTTACATGTTTTATTTTAAAGATTTTAATACATGTAGTAATATGAGAAACCTGAAAAAAAAATGAGTTTGTAGGAGTGAATTTTTGATTTATCGATGAAAATTGACAAAAATATTACTTATGAAATTATGAAATATAGAAAAATAATATTTTGGATATTTTGGGATTTCCAAAAATTTTGTGGATGTTAACTGATTTTTTACTGATTATTTTTATTGTTAAATTTTAAATACTAACCAATATACGTACGTATGATGCTCATATTATTTTTATTATTAAAATTTTAACTCTAATCCATGAAGAAGTGAATTATGGTTTTATGATGAAATAGATAGTTAAATGTGATTAATAAACTGAATGTCTAACGATGAAAATTATTTTAGATTAAAAAACTTTCAAATATTAATATTATCATTTAAACAAAATCATTTAAGAATATTAGTAATTTTTTATGTTTGATTTTATAATTTCAACACATGTATTCTTATAATGCATATGTTAAACATAAGATATTCGAAATAAATTATAATTTATAGGAAGGAATCTTCAGTTATTTGATGAGAATGTCTCTATATCTTTATATATGTTTTTATTTTATAAATTTCACTCATTTAAACTTGATTATGACATGAGATAAAATTAAAACTTATGAGATAACAACACAACAAATATATATTAAATAATGTTGATTCAGTTTTTTTTGCAAATTATATTTTGTTAATTTTTATTTGTATTTTCTATTCTTACTAATATATACATTTGATATCATGTATTAATTGTGTTTGATATAAGATATTTAGTTCTATGCATTAAGATGAAATGTGTAATTAAACTTAAAATATGGTTTATTATGATGATATAGATATTTAAATAATACTTCCTGTCTTATAATAGTTTTTGGGTAAAAGAATAAAGATTAATAAACAAGAAATATTATTTCTTTCATAAAACTTCAACCAAAAGGAAAATATACTGCATAGTTCAAATAGTCATAATCTGTTATATTAATAAAAATTGTAAATAGAAATTTGAGACAATATTATAAAGTAGAGTAAAAAAAAGCCTTAAACTCTTATATAAAGAAACTGAAAGAGTATTAAAATGAAATATGAGGAATCTATATTTAATATTAAAATGTTACAAAATAAAATCTAAAAGCATATATATTATTAAATTATTATCAATAATTTTTTTTAATTTTTACCCGCATAATAACGCGGATCTTATCCAATAAAATACACAAATTAATGTTACATAATCTCATTACCAAAAAGGATAATGATAGATAATCTTTACCCAAAATTAAGTAACAAGTATTATGATAGATTTATTTATACTTGTGGTTCACGAAAAAAGAAACAATAAATAAAAGAAGATAGATACATTGATCAATTTGAAAGCAAGCTTTATATAATTGATTATTAAGAATTCATATACTGTACATACAAATCTTAAAAGACGTTTCAGACTAATTTACAAATCACAAGCTATAATATTTTTATTCATTCGGACACGCAAGGATTATAAAAGAACCAAAGCTGTTTTTGTTTTACAAATCAGCATCATGCATCATCAAATCACAGAGCAGCTAACATTACACGTGTAATTATTGTAGATATATATCATATGTATATATACAAATGGATACTATACAAGTTACCGAGTTTTGGTTGGTTGGTTTGGTTCAATGTTGCTGCATGAGATGAGTCAACCATAGACCATGAACTCTGACCGAGACACAAGCTACAACACCAAGGGCTCGAGCTGTCTCTATTACCCTCTCTTTCAATCCTCCTCCTCCTACTTTCTTCATCTCTGCTTCCACCAACCTCTTCCCATTTTCACCATTCCCAGCCAACATAGCTCCTCGAGCCGCTTTGTATATACAACCTGTGACTCTTTCATACACTGTGTTGCCTTCTGCCAAACTCTTACCCAATAATCCTTTCATCATGTTCTTCTTCTCTTCATCTTCTTCACTCATTGCTGTCTCAACAATCTCCGTTAGTCCTGCTTCTTCTTTCCCATCTAACACCTCTAACAACTTCTTTGCCATGCTTTCTGTTTCGCTTTCGCTCTTAGCAAGCATTTGACGCCAAATGAGCAAGCTGCATAACACAACAAATACTTTTTAGTTAAAGAGTACTCTTGTTCTCTAAATGAGTCTTTACCATACATAAACCAATCATTCATACCTTGTGGTTACCACAATTATCTTCTGAATTTCGCCTTGGATATCCCTCAGGCGAGAGAGGTTAAGCTGAAAAGTTTCCGGTGTAACTTCTGGTGTTAAACCAGACACCTGAGTCACCAGCTTCAACAATCCGAGCCTCGCTGCCAGATCAACTCTTTCTCCCTTGCATTCTGATACTTGACCTTCTGAACCAAAAAGCATATGAAACTCATAAGTGTATGTATAAGCTAAAAGTATGTACAGTCTTCGCAAAGTTGGGTAACAAGCAATACCTGCAGTGTCCGTAGCAGTTGGCTTGGACGTGGTATTGACTGCAAAGCTTCCACCCGTTTTGAGAGAAATTCCCATGGAGGAGGATCTCTCAACCACATTCAAGGCAGAAAGCGTATTTCTGTGCTCTTCCCACTCGTCTTTGCAAGACAAAAGAGTTGATATCCACCTTCGTGTCACTGGTAGTGATTCGTGGGCTTGAGTGGGAGGTCCATAACGCTTTTCAAAAGCTTGTGTAAGGTAATCAAACCCTGCTGGCCCTTGCAAAAAGGGTTTCATGATTGTTACACGCCCTTTGCCTATCTCTTGCTTAAGCTCCTGTTGGATATGAAACAAAACAATGAAGATATTGATAAGTCCACTAGCAAAGCAAAAAGATCATTTTTCTTTCGTATGTGACCGCTGATGATGAATGAAGAGAACTTGTGGATACAGACCTGAATCTGCTCAAGAACGAAGCGGATCCCCTTGACTATTGCAACAGCACGGAGGTTACCAGATTCATCTTTAACTTGACACAACCTATGAAGTTCCTTGAGTAAATCCCGGTGAGTGCTTTCATTCTCACGGTCATTAGCTGGGGCAGAGAGTTTCCTCAGAGTAGCCAATGCAAACTCAAGCATCTTTCCAAGGTACTCGATATCCAAGGTGCCGGAGTTAAGCAACTACCAAAAAAATCGAAATAAGAACCAAAATATATATAGAAAGGACAGTCACTTAATATGGGACCAAAGAGATGAGGCAAACCTGTGAGAGAATGTCCAGATCGATAGTTTCAGTTATTTCTACTTTCCAGCTATCTGGTACCATTTGGCAAAGTTCGTCACGCACTTCTTTCATAAGGTTAGAGATGCAACTATAGTCTGGCTCCTCCAATTTCATGGATTCCATGACATTATCCCAGAAAGCTCTCTCCATAGTCTCCTTTATCTTTTTCTGCAACACACACTAAAAAAATCAACAACAATGTGGAGAACTGCAGAAGCCATATCTAATCCTCCTAGAGTACAACTTGTCGAAACGCAAACAATGAATGGATATGCAAAGAAAACAAACCTTAAGATTGTCCTCTTCATCCTTGACAGTGGATCCAGGAAACTTGAAATTCCAATCGTGAAGGAACGCATTCACCATCAACTCATTCTGTTTTGAAACCTCATCCACAGTGCCATTACTGACTCTTAAGGGTCCAGATGAAGGTGGAGTATCATCCTTAAATAAAGCACGACTAACACGTTTTGATCCTTCAACACCTACACTATCTTTACTTCTGCTGCTTGAACTAGACACAGACTGAACTGGAGATGAAACTGGACTTGGAGAAAAGAAATATGCGAGTTGGTTAGCCATAGGACTACCATTCTCCTTGGCCTGAAAGTACTTTGTTCTTGTTTCCGACAACGCACTTTCCATACGCACAACTCCAGCAACTCCACTCAGGTGTCGTACTTTCTCCGTTAGAAGTTCTTGATCTTGTGTTACCTACAACAAGAATTCACATTACGTAACAAAAAATATCAAAAAGAGTCCCTTACTTCCCTTACTAACAATAAACAAAGATGATGGTTGAGTAAGCAAACCTGCAACTGAATTGCTTTCTTATCATGAGTGAGCATAGTGCCACCCCCTTCTGGAGTTAGCTTGCATTTTTGAATCATGGAAAGCTCAAGCTGACAAGCCGCTCTTACCAAGTCATCTTCCAACAACCGAGCATCCTTAACTTTCCAAATCACAAATGAATTCAAAAAGGAGCACCATGCCTTATCAAATAAGTCCAACTGAGATCTCAAGGTCCGAATTTTTGATTCTCCACCAGAAACCTCAACAGGACCCTCTTTAATAACCTTTAT
This sequence comes from Camelina sativa, assembly GCF_000633955.1. Lineage (NCBI taxonomy): Eukaryota > Viridiplantae > Streptophyta > Magnoliopsida > Brassicales > Brassicaceae > Camelina > Camelina sativa. Next base: position 11,075,629 of record NC_025701.1, on the reverse strand, counting down.
CAACAACTTAAGCTCTCTCACAAATCCTTTAGACGCGTTATTGAGAGCAGCCTCTTGATCACCTTGGCCGTTAAAAACAGCATCTGGATGGCCGAGTATCATAAATGCAGAGAGAACAACTCTAACAGGATACCTAGACGTCTTCACTGGTGTCCCGGTCACATTCCTAACAGAAGAAACCTTTTTTCCTTTTCTGCTCCTCAAATTACTTGGCGTTACCTTTCTCCTTGGAGTGGCAACTCTTCTAAGAAGGTGATCAATGTTATCCAATCTGGACGGTTGAGAAGCGATGGTAACAACATTTTTAGAAGCTTCTAAGCGAACTTCAAGACGATCTAGCAATGATTTAACCGTTCTAAGAGTAGCAGGAGACTCAATTAGCACCGCAAGCTGCTCAAACGGCAATGACTCGCTAATCTTCAAACCATCATAAGCTTTAGCCAAGTCTAAGGTTGTCCTCTTCTGCCTGACAAAGCACCTCCAACACCTATAAAGTAATACATATTACTATCAAGAAGCTATTAATAGAAAGCATATACATAGAATTATGTAACGCTGTGTTACCTTGAAAGCTTCCTAGAGAGAAGATCAGCATCTTCCTGCATCATATCACAAAAGAGACTAATGGAATCACGTTGTCTTCTTCTCTGACGAAGAAACTCGGATCTATGTCTCTTAGCCTGAATTATTATCAATCAAACACACCAAAAAAGAAACAAAACGTAAGATAAAGAAAACAGAATTACAAATACAAGTTAACACAAAAACTACAAGTAAACACAAAGACCAAAGCTTACTCTTTGCAATTTGTCTTCAAGTTTGTCCCTCATTTTACTTCTCTCCATCTCACGCTGATTAGAAACAGAGTTGGCAACGTGACGTACTTGTTGAACACGAGCACGTGCTTTCTTCTTCTCAGCTTCAAGCAACCCAAGACGTTTCTTCTCAGCAGCTACACGTTTCTGATTGATCGAAGCACGAACACGTTCCTTGTACTTGCTCTCTCTAGCCATCCTCCTCATCATAGACTGAGACGTTCTCTCTTTAGCACAAGCCCTTTTCTGATGCGACGCCTTTAGTATCTTCATCCTGTTAGCTTCAGCCTTTTGAACACGAGACTCCACTTGTGTTCCAAGCTTCACACGTTCCCTCTCAGACCGTATCTCAACACTCGTTTTCGCCGCTTGTCTTAACTCATCTAACTTCGCTAAACGCATCTGCGCCTTCGCAAGTATCTCCAACCTGACAAAATTTCCCAAACAATCAAAAATAAAACTTCACATACAGAGACAGAGAGAGACTTCGATTGGTAAAGACTCAAGACTTTGAATTGATAAAAATCAAACCTTTTCTGTTCAGCAGCAAGAAGCCTTGCTTCGATCCGTTGGCCAAGTTCTTCATCAGATGATCGTGAAGGGCTTCTAGGTTTGGCACGAGCCTTTCTCGAAACGTTATGATAAAATTGCTAACACATAGACATAGAAAAAAAGGGAAAAAAACAGAATTAAAATAAGTAACAAAAAAAGAGACTTAAGTCATTTCAGGAAAGAGAGAGAAGAGAAGAGAGAAGAGAAGAACCTGTCTTCGAAGATGGGCATGAAGAAGCTTGTCTTCAATATCTTGAACAGAAGATACAGTCTTCTTATTACTACTATTACTACAGTCAGACAAAAGCCTCTCACGAATCCTCCGTGGTACTCTCATCATCATCACCGCCGGAGTATTATTCTTATTATTAATAACCTCCGGAGAAATTTCCAAAACCATCGCTTCCCCTCGATCTTTCTCCTCCATACCTTCGATCAATCAGTGAAACCAATCTCGATCAACGAATCTTTTTTATATCCAACCGAAAATTTCAGAGATGAAAAAATCTCTGAAAACAAGAAAGAAAAGAAGTTGCTTTGTGTATTTTCTTTCTTTCGCTTCTTTTTAATAACTAAATAAAAAAAAAGTCAGTTTTGTTTTATAAAAAAAATTTTAATAAGAAAAAGAAAAGAAAAATACTAACAAAGAACTGTGTTTGGTCACAAAACGTGGATCGAAACTAAACACGACACGTCAGCGAGGAACCGAACCGTGTTTGTTTGACTAAAATGACGTTAATACCCCTATTGTTGTAGCAGAATTTTCTGACGCTACCTACTTCTCTGATCTCTCTCTCTACTGATTAAAAACTTCTAGAAATAATTTATTTTTACCCACATTCTCGCATGATCTATATCTTATTATGGAAAATGGTATAATTTTAGTATTAATTGACAGCTAAACTAATCATCAGATTTTTAGATTATAAACCAACGTGATCAAAAAAGTTCTCCACTCCTCTTTCGTTTACCACGACAACACGGTTTATATGTTTTCTCGAGCAGCTGGTTTTGAGTGAGGATGTAAACAAAAAAGGTCGTTGGAAGTTTAGATTAGAAGACTTTAGTGGTGGTGGCATGATGTATGCCATTTTTTGCGTTAACAAGCAAGCAAACGTTTTTTTGTTTGTTTTGTTATCTTTATTTATTAGAAAGGATCTTACTAATTTAATTTGTATTTTATACAATCATAATCTACCGATCGTAACGCATATAATATAGTTATTTAATAAATTTCAGTTTGTATGATTGCTTTCATCCACGATCAAACAAAAATAAGTGTATCTTCATGGGAATTGAATCTCGAAACTATGGTATGATTGTTAATCTCTAGACCAACAACGAAACTAATTACAAAAGGCCAAAGTGCATTATACGAACAATTTTGTTAATTCATGGAGGATTCCATGGTAATTTGAAAGTTTGATTTTTAATCGACAGTTGTCATTTTAATCTATATCTCCATATACTAATAATTAAGATAAAAGTTTTATAATAGGTTATATATAAGAGGGATTAAATGCTTTTTAAAGTTTTATACATGATTTGGACCTTTTATCTAATATGATTCACTCAAATTTTATGTACCGGAAGGATCACAACCAAAAAAAATTGAAAATTTTTTTGGTGGAAGAAATTTATTAATCAACTTGGCTTTAAAGGCTATTCCACTTGTCACTATTCAAAGATTCGAGTTTTTGAGCTTTTGAGTAACAAACCTTGGTCACCCGTATAATGCAAAAGCACTTAGGTATTATCTTTATAAGAATGTAACACTTCAATTTCTGCGACCTTCTTTGCGTAGACTTGTCATCAAAATTCAAATGTATCAAGTTTATAAAAGTATATTGAGGATTGGTTCTAATTATATATAAACTAATTAAGACGTATGAATTGTTTTTAACGAATTTTGTTTTTTGTTATATATAAACTTACACTAACATATCAATGGATGAAATGCGATATATTGAATATGCAAATGATTGAGAGTTAACTCGATATAATTCTCCATCGTATATACTAAAGAAGCCGAAAAGCATATTAACTCACTATATATTTTGATCGTAAAGAAAAGAAAATTAGTTTCGATAGAATGTTTGTTGGTGATAGGAGGAGTATCTTTTGTCCACCCACGTTTAGGTACTTGAGCTATCGAGAAAGAGGATTTGCTTGTAACTGATCAAACTCCACACTACAATAAAACAGTCTTACGTACGTCTGTAGTAAACCAATCTGTCTTTTCGATTAATACGTTATACCCAATACAATAGTTGTAGCAAATAAAACGTAGTTTGGCTTTATTTGACAAAATAAAATTTTGTACAATGACATTCTGATGCTTAAATCATAATGGGATTAAGTGGAGAGTAACATGAAAAGCTACCGAATTACCAAATTGTGAGACATATGATGATAATATATTTGAGCGTATTTAAATATTGTAGTGAGGTTTTAATCGAGTATTGATACCAGATTACTGAATTGTGAGGCAAATGAATGGTTCACTTGTCAATAATTTCATGATTTTTCACATAGTGTGTAGACGTGTGTAAACTACAACACTTATGTGAAATCATGGAAACGTGTGTAAGTGTTTCAACACAAACTTTATATCTGATGGATGGTGAGATGCTTAAATCTTTTCTTAGCTTAGTTCAGTAATTTAATTTTTTTACAAAAACAAATAGTATTAATCATTGAAAGTCTTAAGACATTATTAAGCAGAAAAACATAGCAGAGATAAACAACACAAACGGCTAAACACACTTTCCATACAACTCTCTTTTAGTCATTAAAAGTAGCAAGGACAACACACAAATACCAAATTCTAGAAATTTGTGTTATACTAATCGCAAGGACAACTCTCTTTTAGTCATTAAAACTTCTAGAAAATTTTATTTTACCCACATTCTCGCATGATCGATCTTATAATGGCAAATAATAGTATAATTAAAGTTTTAAAAGTTATACTAATCGACAGCTAAACTAATCATCAGATTTTTAGATGAAAAATACTTAAGTTCTAGTATTGTCCTAGATGAAAAATACTTAGAGGTGAACCTTTGTATTCACCCGTTCCTCTTTCAACCAATCAGAATATTTTATCTAATATATCATTTAAAAAATAAGTCAAAATTAAATTAAAAAAGTAAAACAAATTAAAGAAACAAATTCTGTATACTTTTATTTAAGGAAAGTTAAATATTCGTCTGGTTTAAATTTTACAATTAAACTAGTTTATATATCGGTTTGGATTTATAAGTGAGAATTAAGGTTGGAGAGATGATTTTTAAATCCATATAGAATTTTAAATTTTAAAAATCAAAACACATGGATTTTGAAATAACATGTTTTATCTTTGGATTTGAATCCTTCTATTTTACACTTTCGAATCCATTCAAATCCATTTAAAACATAATATGGATTTGGAAATCTAAAAACAAATCATTAAATGAATAACATGGGATTTTAACAAATATTTGTAAATCATAGAACCAATAACACATAATTTTGATAAATATTTTAAAATCAATGATTGAATAACACATGATTTTTGTTTGGATTTCCAAATCCATTAAAATCATAGAACCAATAACCCCCTCTTAGATTTTACAATGAAAATGAAATTATATGTCGGTTTGAATTTACAAATGAGGTGGTTAGAGTTTAGATTTTACAATTAGAACTAAATTATGTCGGTTTGGGTTTACAAATGAGATGGTTAGGGTTTAGATTTTACAATTAGAACGAAATTCTATGTCGGTTGAATTTACAAATGAGATGGTTAGAGTTTATATTTTACGATTAAAGTGAAATTATATATCGGTTTGGGTTTACAAGTGAAATTATATATCGGTAGGGGTGTTGATCAGGCTGGCCCAAGCCGGTCCTAAAATATATGTCCAGAAAAAATTGGGTCTTTTGGATTCAGCATGTTTGGACTATAAGATTTTTCAAGCTTATTCCGACCGGGGTCGGACAAGAGTATGATAATATATCTTTTGAATTTGAATTTTTGAATTTGTTTATAAATTTGAATTTTTCTCATCTCTATAAATCTCATTTTTATTCTCTCACTAGTGAAATTATTTTTTAATTCGCATTTCCTGCTTTATAATAATATACTAGATTAAGACCCGTGCTAGAGCACGGATTGAAATTCATTTTATTTATATTATATTTTTTATATAAAATATGATTTATGTTATTGTTTTAAAAAGTTTTTTTTGGATAAAATATTATGCAATAAAATCATATGCTAAATATGAAGGATTGAAAAAAATTACCTATCTTGTAAGTTTTATATTGTTAATGATTTTAGATAAGTATCCGTGTTATAACACTGGTTAAATTTTATTTTCTAATCTATCTTATAACTCACTATTTAACTTGTAACCAATCAATCTATCAATTTCGTAATCTATCACTTTCGTAATCTATCTTTGGTTAACGTTGTGGTTTATCGATAAAATATGTTTAAAATAAATTTGTAATATTACGTTTAAATATCTTTGGAAACAACGTGATATAAGACAAATCTTCCAAAAATACAGTTTGGGATATCCATGATTTTATTTGTTACCATTAATATATTAATTATCAATTTAGAATATCCCTAATATTTAGGTGTAACCATTAATATTAATATATGGATTAATCTATAACATATCTATAACCTATTTGTAACAATTTGTAATCATTTATTAAAAATATAAAGTCTACAAAAACTTTTTGTGTACTTCCCTTTTACTAAAAAGAGGATTTTGTTTTTATAAACAAAAATACTTAAAATAAAATTAAAAAGATAGGGATACATTAATTAATTTGTCCTAATATTCGTTTCCATATCTAATATATATATATATACATCTTTATTAATATTACATAGTTAAATACTTAAAGTTAATCTTATCGTTTGTCAATATCTCCCGTCGTCATTACAAATAAAGTTTTTAACGAACAAATTAATAGTATATATATATATAAAAAAAAAAATTATAAATTATACATACTAATTTCTGCAGTTTAATTACCTTCTTACAAATAAAAAACGAAAATACTCTCACAATTTTCATAAATATTATTTAATAACCAAGGGTGACAGGATCAGCCAACTCCGTAGCTTCTGCATGATGAAAAGTGAAGTTCACACCTCAGGCAGTTAAGGAAGCTTGTGAAAAGGATCAGAAACGAAAGACCGAGAAGGGCTTAGAAAATGAGAAAAATGGTGGAGCTTGGGGTTTATTCTGCTAGTCTAAAGACAAAAACTACTTCTTGTTGGCTAATGGAAGGATATGTCAGTCAGTATGACATTAATTTACCTGGTGAGATCTGTGATATGGTCATAATAATGTTGCTGACTTTGTGTTGTATCAAATATACGAGATTGATTTTCTCTCGAGTTTGATCAGGAGAGAAACAGAATTGAGAAAATATCTTCATTCAAGTGTTAATGAACTGTACACAAGTTCTTAAATACATGAACTAAACCGAAACTAATCTAAATCAATTTAAACCAATCTAGTTTAACCTATATATGATATCTAATACTCCCCCTCAAGATGGAAGTCTCTGCCATCTTGGACATAAATAACTGCATATGTGTGTGAGACTTCCATAACCTCCTTAACGACAAAAAACGACTATGTGAACTTGAGGGATATGAGACTGAGAACAAAATGAAATCTCGTGGTCTTGGTCTTGAGACACTTCTTGTCCAATAAAGCAGATGATTAAGCTGATGCAAAACAATCTCCCCCTGTCTTGGATCAGATGAGAGCAACCGCAAGTGAGGCCTCCATCTCATCTCATGAACAACTTCAAGTAGAAAAACTCTATTGTACAATGTAGAAGAACATATGGGAAACTCGTTCTAAGTATGTGGAGGACGAAGCAACCATCTCCTTTGTCACTATGAACCACTGAAATGAAGAGAAAACCAAGGAGTCTCCATGTGCTAGTAACACTGAGATCAACTTTAACTCTCAATGCCATGACATCTGTTTCCATCAAAGCGCAACACCAACAGAGATTTGATCGAACTCCTTGAAAGCAGAATAAACTAATCTGATGGCGCAAAGATGTTGTGAGTGTGAAAAAGTTTGAGCAGAGCTCCCCCTGACTTGGAGTGAACTTATAAACCGTGACACCATCATGAATAGCCTAAAAATACGTTGCTCCATTATATCAACAACTACATCCAACTGAATTAATCTCACTGCAACAGGATCAACGATATCACACAACACCCAACAGCTAGTGGCTTGACAAAGAGACTTAAGCTTCTGGCCAGGACAAATGAGTCTTTGAACATCTTGTGAGCGATGAGAATAAACTACCAAAGTTCCAGCACTATGCAACAGTCCACAGCAATTCCATATGCAAGATTCTGGCCAAGACTTGCTAATTAGCCCCCCCTCTCGAGGAACAACTAAGATAATTCCAGAATCTATCAATATTACTCCATAAGCAAGATTCATACTGAGAAAGAGCAATATCCATAGCAAACAGCTTCACAGAAGTGAAAGAATCCCCTTATAACTATCTAACAAAAGCTCCCCCTTCCGATGAGTATATCTACTTGTCAAGTATCTCCAGAACACATTATTAACGACAACATATAGTGTTCCAGAATCCACAATCCCAGAGAGCAAGGTCAGAGAAAACATGTACTAACCACATTAGATTGCTAATCTGGTGGTCGTGGAAGAGAGTTGTATAAGAACACCGGCTCGATCATCAAGTGCAGCCATGAAATTTTTGTTGCAGTCAACGTCTCAACAACAACAAACGTTCCTTGAGGCTTACATGAATCAGCCACTGGATCTATCACAGAAGCAAACGACAGTCAACACGTCGTGATAAAGCTAAGCAACGCATATGAAGAAGCTAAACCGAGATCTGAATCATCAACAAGCTTCCTCCAGCTGAACAAACGTGATATGGAACTAGTACTTGCAATCCTTTTAGACTCAGAAAAATCAGAAACTCATAGCAAGCCTCACCACATGCATGCAAATATCATCCCTGACTTTGCGCCTAAGAAGGTACAGTATGTATAGAAACTAGCTAGGTTGACAAATTTCTGGTTTACAAACAAATGAATCAAAGCCTCAAAGCAAAGGTTATCTTCTAAGCTTCTGCTGAAGATGCTCCTTATCAGTAAACACGCAAGTTGAAAATTAAATGTGTAGCGTAGTTGTTAAATTGTCACCTGTAAGGTTCAGAATCATCGTAGCTAAAAAACAAATTGTCACTTGTTACATTTGCAAAAACTGTAGCTAAAAAACAAAATTCTGATTATCAACTCATAAGCTCACTCTCTATCAACTCATAAGATCAACAAATTTCTGATTATCAACTCATAGCTAAAAAGATCAACAACTCATAAGCTCACTCTCTATCTATCCTTGTTAACAACCTTTAACGATTCCAGAATCTATCCAATCTCTCCTTGTCAACCAAAAATTCCAGAATTGTGAAGCCTCTTTACCATGGAGGAGTTCCGAGGGAAGAGAGAGACGCCATATTCAGTTTTCAAGAATGTGAGACAACGATCTTCATATATTTTCATCTTCTTGTCAGCCTTAATGAAGAAGGGCATTCTCTCTGCTGAAGAGAGAGATGTCCATCTCTCAACCTGTATACAAAAACAGAGGTAAAATGTAATGTTAGCTATTTCAAAATGAGAGAGAGAGATCAAAATCAGAGAGAGAGAAAGTAGACTCACAAAAGAACGAACATCATGTGCTATGTTATTCTCAGAGAGAAAAGTGGTCAACCCAGTAGCTACGGGTGAGTCATCAGGAAGCGGTTGAGAGTTGATATGATTCTCCTCATACTCGGCCAATCTCTTAGAGGCTAAGAGATAATATGGCTTCTTCTGCCTCTCAGTCAAGTATTGCCACTTTGTTTCAATCTGATTCAAACAGAAAAAGCATAGAATTTGATGTTTAGGGGAAAAAATATGAAGCCATCAATTGGAAGATCAGAAGAAGAAGATATGACACTCTTACCATAGAAATATCAATATCAGAAGAAGTACGAAACTCCATTGCAAGGAAGATGAGGAAGGGAGTTAGGGCAGAATTCTCATCGACTTCTTCATCAATTTTATCATCAGTTTCTTCATCTTCTTCCTCTGGCCAGAAAAGGTGTTCTTTGTAGTTGCTTTCACTGTACATGAAAGCAGCTGCAAAGTAACACAGTCTCGCATAGATGGATAAGGAGCACCATCTAAGAGTAGCAGCTTTTAGAGCCTACAAAAAAAAAAAAGATACGAGCTTACTTACACATCAACACGAGCTTACTCACACATCACATATCAACACACATGAAGCTTACTCACACATCACACATCAACACGAGCTTACTCACACATCAACATCAACACAGCTTACTCACACATCAACACACATCAACACGAGCTTACTCACACATCAACACGAGCTTACTCACACATAAACACATCAACACATATCAACACATCAACACGAGCTTACTCACACATCACACATCAACACATCAACACGAGCTTACTCACACATCAACAACATCAACACGAGCTTACTCACACATAAACACATCAACACATCAACTCATCAACACGAGCTTACTCACACATCACAATCACACATCAACACACAACACGAGCTTACTCACACATCACACATCAACACACATCAACACGAGCTTACTCACACATCAACACATCAACACGAAGCTTACTCACACATCAACACACATCAACACGAGCTTACTCACACATCAACACATCAACACGAAGCTTACTCACACATCAACACACATCAACACGAGCTTACTCACACATAAACACGAGCTTACTCACACATAAACACATCAACACGAGCTTACTCACACATCACACATCAACACACAAGCTTACTCACACATCAACACACAAGCTTACTCACACATCACACATCAACACACATCAACACGAGTTTACTCACACATCAACACGAGCTTACTCACACATCACACATCAACACGAGCTAATAAAAAATTATCAAGTTGAGAAAAATCTCACATCCGTAAAGTTCTGGTTCTGGTTCTGGGAGTGATTCTTGGTGAAGTCTTCCATGAAAATGAAAAAAGCAGTACGAATCCTTCGGAGCCTATAGGAAACAAAAACAAACAGGTTTGTTCAGCGTTTGATTCAGGCAGCGTTTGATTCAGCTAAAGCTATAGCAAGGCAAATCGTAACAATTTTTTTGAAAAAAAATTGGAAGAAGAAGACGAAGCAGAGACTCACTCTGAACTCGATTCACGCAAATTAGCGTTTGCTTCTTCTTCTCCATCCATCGATTGTGCTTGTCTCCTTCGATGCAGAGAAAACAAAAAAAATCAGAGCGGAGAAGAAGAAGAAAAAAACTGATATCAGTAGAAGACGAAGAAGGCGAAGAGGAGACTTACTCTGAACTCGATTCACGCAAATTAGCGTTTGCTTCTTCTTCTCCATCCATCGATTGTGCTTGTCTCCTTCGATGCAGAGAAAACAAAAAAAATCAGAGCGGAGAAGAAGAAGAAAAAAACTGATATCAGTAGAAGACGAAGAAGGCGAAGAGGAGACTTACTCTGAACTCGATTCACGCAAATTAGCGTTTGCTTCTTCTTCTCCATCCATCGATTGTGCTTGTCTCCTTCGATGCAGAGAAAACAAAAAAAATCAGAGCGGAGAAGAAGAAGAAAAAAACTGATATCAGTAGAAGACGAAGAAGGCGAAGAGGAGACTTACTCTGAACTCGATTCACGCAAATTAGCGTTTGCTTCTTCTTCTCCATCCATCGATTGTGCTTGTCTCCTTCGATGCAGAGAAAACAAAAAAAATCAGAGCGGAGAAGAAGAAGAAAAAAACTGATATCAGTAGAAGACGAAGAAGGCGAAGAGGAGACTTACTCTGAACTCGATTCACGCAAATTAGCGTTTGCTTCTTCTTCTCCATCCATCGATTGTGCTTGTCTCCTTCGATGCAGAGAAAACAAAAAAAATCAGAGCGGAGAAGAAGAAGAAAAAAACTGATATCAGTAGAAGACGAAGAAGGCGAAGAGGAGACTTACTCTGAACTCGATTCACGCAAATTAGCGTTTGCTTCTTCTTCTCCATCCATCGATTGTGCTTGTCTCCTTCGATGCAGAGAAAACAAAAAAAATCAGAGCGGAGAAGAAGAAGAAGAAAAAAACTGATATCAGTAGAAGACGAAGAAGAGACTTACTCTGAACTCGATTCACGCAAATTAGCGTTTGGTTCTTCTTCTCCATCCATCGATTGTGCGTTTCTCCTTCGATGCAGAGAGAAAAAAAAAACTGAGCGGAGAAGAAGAAGAAAAAAACTGATATCTCATACCTAATTAGCCTATCAGAAGATTATAAGGAAGAAGACGAAGCAGAGACTTACTATGAACTCGATTCAGAGCAAATTAGCGTTTGCTTCTTCTTCTCCATCCATCGATTGTGCTTTTCTCCTTCGATATTGTGATTTTCTCCTTTGATGCAGAGAGAGAGAAAAAAAAATCAGAGCGGAGAAGAAGAAAAAAACTGATATCAGTGGAAGAAAAAATTAAAATCAGCCAGAAAAAAAAAAAAAAAGAACAAGGGGAAAATCACCTTATAATGGAGAGGGAGAGACAGCAGTAGAGTGGGGAGAAAGATTGTAATTTGTAGGGTTTTTTTAGGCGGGATCTTAAATCATAAAATGCCACGTCATCCTTCACACTAAGCCGGAACCTCGATCGCTTCTCTCCTCCGCCCCCAAGGGTCACCTTCCCGCGGCCATTCTTCCTCTTCCGACAAGCTCGACGCTTTCTCATTTGCAACGGACGCATCTAAAGGAGGTCGATCTCCCTTAACAACGGACGCAACGGCCTTTCTATTTAACCCCCAAGACATGTTCTCTCTCTCTCTCTCGGCGCCTTGCTATCGAGTTAATACAAGCTCTTCTTCCTCTTCCGGCTATCTTTCTCATTACCAACGGACCCGACGGAAACGCGGCCGCGAAAATGGAGGCTGACCGTCACAGTAACGGTGGTGATCGTCTCTCTATCTAACACACATGTACTTTGCCCTCTTATCTCTTATGCGTGCGGCGGCTTTTTGCTCTCAGGTTTAAAAAGTAACACACCAATTTGCACTGTATATGTTCTAATTTAGCTCTTTTTAGGTTTTAGCTTTACAGGGCATTTAGTGGGCTTTAATTTAACTTCACATTGGCCCATTTCTGAATCTGGCTCTCGTTACAACCCTAGTCTCGTCTCTGATTTTCACAAGACGCAATAAAATAAAAAGTTATTTTTTCGATTTTCACACTACTGTATATGCAAACGCAAGTAAAAGTTGATTTTCACACTATATGATTATGCATGCAACACAAGTAATTTGTTGATTTTCACACTGTATGCAGGCTTGTGCAAGAACTCTCTCAAAACAATCCCACGACACGAACGGTTAAGAAAAAATGTATAACCAAGGAAGAATGAAGAACACAAATGTAACCATGTTTCCGACCCGTTCTTTAAGGGAACATATCATTTTTAAATCTCTCATAACGATCCCACAAACCACAAATGAGAACTGCTCAAAGCCTCAAACAAACCTCATCCAGCTCAAGTATCTCGTTGATAGAATTTTCCAAATTTCTCTTAAACACACATTGTTAATGTTACTCTCTCAAATACTCATTTTTTCTTATGATATAATTTTACTTAGCATATTAGCGGTTGAAAAGTAAGGTTTCAAATTTCTTCTTCTTATAATATTCTCTCTTACAAAAAAAATGAAAATTTTAAAATTACTTGTCTAACTTTGGATATAATCTATTTGATTAACAACATTGAATATGAATTACTGTATGCTCCCTCACGTGTAATTCCAACGGTGAAGATTGAAACACATATATTTATATTTTACTTTAACCCATTACTTGTTAAACTAAGCCAAAATGTTTTAAAAAAGACAATAAGGGTTCACTCTATATCACTCGTCAGAATCCACTTGACTCATTGTTATTTTAAGCCATTATGTGACAGAAACGTCGTGAAGTAAGAGAAATAATGCGAAAAAACCTATCTAAAAAACGTGGTTAATTAAGAAACTTACTGTATTTACTAATAGCTTTTTTGAATTTATCATATAGTTGACTAGTAGATGTTTTCCTTGACTATACCATTAAATCTACTAGTCATTCACGCTCTTCCACAAATTTCAATGCAAGCTTTCATTATGTGTTGTCATGCTCTCTCTCCCTTTGGTTTCCTCAAGTATGTAGATTATTTCTTCTTCAAAGTCGTAACGTAAACTTACAAAACTCTTTCTTTTTCCATAAAGCGTTCCTTACAACCACCAGCTGTTTGTACTGAGGATTGCACAACACTAAATAAATATCGATTTTTGGGGGAAGAGTGAAGTTTGCTCTTTTATTAACGATAGAAATGTGAAGTCGTCATTAAAACGAGTCAAGATTGTGCTCGTCAGTTCACAGGAGAACTGACAAGCGAACAATGACGAGCTCGGAAGCTAACGAGAATTATACAGGAAACAATAACTATGATTCGACACAAAGTTTTGCTCTCGGGGTATTGTCCGTGAGTCCGATCATTTATCCAGTGAGTATTGTTGCTTTATATAGCGGACTATAGACCGAGGGTTTTCTAGGGTTTCCATCGTGAATTTCCGAGATTGCCCTTTCACGAGTTACTAATGACTTTCACCCAATTTGGTCGGGCCGAAATCACATTTATCTTGTCTTGTTGGGCCGAGTGACATATTGGGCGCAGCCCATGTCCAACAATAGTCCCCCCCTTAGTCCGGAGAGCGTCAGTTTTTTTTCTGCGATCGGCGGGCGCGCGTGAATTATCTGTAATATGTCTGCTCGGCACAGATCGTCTCGGGTTGCTTTTGGGAGTGAAACTGCTACAGTGATCCTTCCGTAGTTTCTTCTGTGATTTTTTTATGAAACCTCCAGGCTCGTTTCTCGAGAAACACCGGGAAAATCCCGCGGTCTTTATCCTGAGTGCGGTTTTCAATGACATCCCCGAAATAGAGAAGAGAGTTGCGGATTGAGGTGATGGACTTGTCAGTAATTTTTCCATTTTATTTACTTATTTATGCATCTCCATCTTCTCATTCCCTTCACTTGCTCCTTCCTCTTCATAAAAGGTAATTTCTTCTCTCTCTCATTTATTACTTTCATGTTTCTACTTCTTTCTCTCTCTACTTTTCTCTTTGGTCGATTGCATCTTTGCTTAGACCTAGTTCGGCCGCCGAGCAGCTTGAGATTGTCCACGATTGGCGAACGGCAAGATCCGTTAGTTGGTCGCCCTTGTTGTGCTACACCGAGTCATGGTACCGGGAGTCGGTGAGAATAGTGAAAACGGCGGAGATAACGATCATCGTGATGATGGTCGGCGCCGTGTTGGTTCGATGGCTAAGAATGGAGGTAGGAACTTCGATCCTATTTGCGAGCCGAGTTCTGTTCGTCGTGAGTTCGGCGGTGAGTCCGTTGATTTTGAGCTCGGCGGGATCAAGGTCGCCGCGTGTACGGCAGCTCGGCGAGGAGAGATTGGTGTATATGAACTCGAGGTCGGCAAGGAAGGAACCGGGGATGTCGGTCGTGACATGGGAAGCCGGCGGATCGAGGGTGGCGTTGATGGAACCATAGGTCGGGAGGTCGGCAGTCCTTGTGTGNATCAAGGTCGCCGCGTGTACGGCAGCTCGGCGAGGAGAGATTGGTGTATATGAACTCGAGGTCGGCAAGGAAGGAACCGGGGATGTCAGTCTTGACATGGGAAGCCGGCGGATCGAGGGTGGCGTTGATGGAACCATAGGTCGGGAGGTCGGCAGTCCTTGTGTGGAGAGGGAACGGCGAAATGAGATCGGCAGATCTGAGATCAGCGGTTTCAGTGACGGTGAGCTCGGTAGAGACATGGTCGGCGGTCCCGAGATCAGCGGACCCGATGTTGGCGGCTTCAGTTGCTGTGATCTCGGCAGCGATATGATCGGCGATGTGAGTGACGGTGAGCTCGGCGGTCGGCGAGCTAGTTTGGTGGATACTCACGATATGTGCGTTTCTCGTGTGCGGGTCGTCAATTCCGGATTGTTGAGCGGGGAATCCGGAGCTGATTCCGACGATAGGGATGCTGATCTCATGTTAGGAGGTCGAGAGATTAATAGCGGAGATCTCGTCGGTCGGCGAATTGGGTCGGATCAGCAAGAGGTTGAGCTCGGCTTGACATCGAGTAGGGGAAATCGGCCTCTAACGGGACCACAAGCTCCAGCTCGCGCGCGTGGCAAAACTCTTGCGGGAATTCGACGCGCTTTCTCTAGGAGATGTGATATTAACTGTTGGGACTCTTTTGATGGTGTTGACATTGGGGGAGAATGTGGAGATCTCAGTATTGATAGTTTGGGCGACGATTTCAATTTTGATGATATTCCCGAGTTCAGTGAGGGTAGCGAGAGTGGTTCTGGTGGGAGTCCTATGAATGTTGTACCGGCTGAGGATGCGGTTCCGAGTTCAGCTATTCTGGGTCTTGGTGCCGTTCCTGTTGGTGCCGATGACGAGCTCGCCGTTGGTCCGATCGATCAGGGTCCTTCATTGTGTAAATCGGACACCATTACTGATATGGTGAAGTGGTGTAAGATGGCCGACAGGTTGGTGCTTCAGATTCCCAAATCTCATGAGCGTCCCTGGACACCTCCAGCAGGTTTTATCACTCTCTATACGCATTACTTCACTGATTGCGGTCTTTGGTTTCCGCTGCCGGAGTTCTTGACGCGTTACTGTGCGCGACGCAAGATTGCTATCTCACAGCTTTCTGTGGGAGGTATCCGCAACGCAGTTGGTTTGGCGATACTTGGTACCGATTGTGGTGTAGAGGTTGACGCGCATTTCCTCGAGGAAGCCACTTGATTTACGAAAGTCAGAGGTAGTCCTGGGTACTTTTATACTAGTGCTAAGTCGGGTTATCAGATCGTCACCGGAGCTGAGAAGAAGATTCGTCGTTGGCAGCGTTATTTTTTCTTTGTCAAGCTAGATGAGACTTCGGTTGAAAACCTCGATATGTTTTACGCTACTGAGTGGAATATGGTTCCCGGTAGCTTTGCTGTTTCTTATCCTTGCCTGCGGATTTTTTCTGATTAGTTTCTAACACTTTTCTTTTGTTGATGTTTGCAGAGCCCGTCGTTCGCTTGCGTGCTCATCCTCCAGGCTTCTTCGATAATCTTAGGAAGATCAGAGCGAAAGGGGCGATTGCTTGGCCTTCACTTACTAAAAGATCTCGTGAGTTCTCTATAAACTCCGGTGTCTTTGATGGTTGTGTTAGATGATTTTTAGATTGTCACGCTTTGTTTTCTTCCCAGGCCTACCACGCTTAGGAATGGGAAAGGTGAACACTCGTTTTCCTCGCTACGCCGATCAGTTCAAGAAGAGCATTGACGTTGTCCCTTCTGCGCGTGCTGCTGATGCCGAGATCGCTGATCCTGCCGCGGGAACCGATGCCGAGCAGCGATCTGCCGGTGATGTTAGATCGGTGGAGATGGCTTCTGCTCGTGCCGACAAGAGGGCTGCTACTGTTCCTTCTGCTGCCCCTCGCGCACAGAAGAAGTCGCGCGGCGAGACTTCTGATGCCCTAGCTATTGTTGTTGCTGATTCTGGTCGTTCTACTTCGACTAGGAAGAGAGCTTCTTTTGGTGAGGTGGTTATTTCTGAGCCCGAGTCATCCAAGAGATCTAGGAGGGACGGCGTATCGCGTGATACTACTGAGCTTGATGACACGTTCTCTTTCTCCTACAAGACGAAGGGCGAGTTTTTTGCCAACCATGGAGTTGCTTGTGGCGAGTTTGCTAGCAAACTTCGCGTCTCGTCCGATCCGTTGCCTCATGTGGATTCCCTTCACGATCCTGAGTTGTACCGATCATGGGCTCGCAGACACTTTCAGGTTGGCATTTCTCTTCATGTTTTGAGTTAGCACTTTTAATTGTTGTCTTGACTTTTTATCTCTGATGCTTTCAGGATGGTGGTTTGGTGAACCGTATGGTCATCTCATACGAGCGCCGTCTTGCCGAGCTCGCCTTTCCGATCCGCCCAGGAGATCGGCCGAGGAGTTTCGCCAGGATTTTGAGAAGGAGCGAGGGGTGACTGCTGCCCTGACGAAGCAAGCCGCCGGTTATAGGAAGNTTGCAGAGCCCGTCGTTCGCTTGCGTGCTCATCCTCCAGGCTTCTTCGATAATCTTAGGAAGATCAGAGCGAAAGGGGCGATTGCTTGGCCTTCACTTACTAAAAGATCTCGTGAGTTCTCTATAAACTCCGGTGTCTTTGATGGTTGTGTTAGATGATTTTTAGATTGTCACGCTTTGTTTTCTTCCCAGGCCTACCACGCTTAGGAATGGGAAAGGTGAACACTCGTTTTCCTCGCTACGCCGATCAGTTCAAGAAGAGCATTGACGTTGTCCCTTCTGCGCGTGCTGCTGATGCCGAGATCGCTGATCCTGCCGCGGGAACCGATGCCGAGCAGCGATCTGCCGGTGATGTTAGATCGGTGGAGATGGCTTCTGCTCGTGCCGACAAGAGGGCTGCTACTGTTCCTTCTGCTGCCCCTCGCGCACAGAAGAAGTCGCGCGGCGAGACTTCTGATGCCCTAGCTATTGTTGTTGCTGATTCTGGTCGTTCTACTTCGACTAGGAAGAGAGCTTCTTTTGGTGAGGTGGTTATTTCTGAGCCCGAGTCATCCAAGAGATCTAGGAGGGACGGCGTATCGCGTGATACCACTGAGCTTGATGACACGTTCTCTTTCTCCTACAAGACGAAGGGCGAGTTTTTTGCCAACCATGGAGTTGCTTGTGGCGAGTTTGCTAGCAAACTTCGCGTCTCGTCCGATCCGTTGCCTCATGTGGATTCCCTTCACGATCCTGAGTTGTACCGATCATGGGCTCGCAGACACTTTCAGGTTGGCATTTCTCTTCATGTTTTGAGTTAGCACTTTTAATTGTTGTCTTGACTTTTTATCTCTGATGCTTTCAGGATGGTGGTTTGGTGAACCGTATGGTCATCTCATACGAGCGCCGTCTTGCCGAGCTCGCCTTTCCGATCCGCCCAGGAGATCGGCCGAGGAGTTTCGCCAGGATTTTGAGAAGGAGCGAGGGGTGACTGCTGCCCTGACGAAGCAAGCCGCCGGTTATAGGAAGCAGTTGGCCGATCACAAGGCTTCTCTGGCCGAGCACAAGGCTTCTCTGGCCGAGCACAAGGCTTCTTTGGAAGCTTCCCGTTCCCGCATCGAGCAGCTTGAGGCAGATAACGCATTTCAGGGAGCGCAGCTGCAGCAGTTGCGAGCAGAGAGGCAGGGCTTCGATGCCGAGCTTGCTGGCTATAGGCCTCGCATTGAGAGATTGAGGAGACACATCCTTGATAACAGAGCGGCGAATGAGTCTCTGATGTCGTTGTGTCAGGTGTCGGGTACTTATGAGTGTCTCCAGGAGCTATTGGCGGGAGGCGTGGCCATCCCGCCGAAGAATTTGCTTCAGCTGGAAACTGACGCGAAGATACTGGAGGACAAGATCGCTGGTTTCAATGTTACTGATGTTCTGGACAGCGATCTCGAGGTCCTGCCAGAGACTACGATCAGCCTGGAGAGCATGCTCGGCCACGCGATTCCTCAGGTGGCACCGGTGAGTTCTGAGGTTCCTGTGATCGTCGGGGGAGAGGTCGCTACGGCAGGGGCACCCGCGACCTCGGACGCTCAGGTCGATGCCGACCAGTGACTTGTCTTAGTTATCTTTGTGTTATTTTTGTATCTTTGGATCCTATCCCCGTGATGTAGCGGATGTTGAGCCTTGTTAGGCGTTGTACTTTTTTCTTTTTGGGACCTTGCATTATCGTTGGGTTGACCGGATATTGAGTCGTTTAGGCATTGTACTTTTTGGAACTTTCCTATGTTTTACCTTCTGGTCTTTGACATGTGTTGATCGTTTGATGGATGTGTTTTTCGAGAATCATTGTATTGGTTACTTCGTCTTGAATGTTGTATCCTTTGCTCTATAAATTGCTCCTCAAATGCTCATTTCTTGCCATTCCACTTCATTCCGTTTTTAAAGAAAAATCTCTTTTGGTTTTGCACAGTTGAGATCGGCATTATGCCAGTGACAACGAGGTCGGCATGGCTGAGGAGGGCGCGAGAGCGTCTTTCTGTGAGATCGGATGATATAATTCGCTCTGAGATCGAGTTTTATCGTGCTTGGATCCGAAGGTTGAGAGCCTACACTCTGGCTACGCGTCGGAAATTCGAGCTTCATTTCCAGTTTTCTCGTGTGGACGGGACTATTGCGTATCTTGAGACTATGATCGACGAAGGGTTCCTTGTTCCAAAGTGGAGATGGGATCGCTTGCTTGAGGAACGCTCTCATTGAGAAGCGGTATTAGCTGCGGAGGAGATTCCTGCTCTTGAAGAGGGTGATCTCGACCCCCCCAGTACTAGGCCTTTCGAAGGTAATCCGGAGATCGATGCTTGCCGAACTCGGATAGATGTGTTGCGCCGTTACATTATTCAGCTAGAGTGTACGGACCACATCTTTGTTGAGAGCAACCGTACTGAAGGAATTTGTTCCTATCTCGAGAATCTGGCCGCTAAGGGTGTGGATGTCCCGATGTATACGCTGGAAAAGTTGCGTGAGGAGTGCCTGGCCTGGCGGGAGACGATCAATGAGCTGGAGTTTGATGTTCCCTCTAATGCCGATCTGGGGCTAGACGATTGAACGCCTGTGCGTGATGCATATGCCAAGCATGGCCTTTTGTTTCTGTTTTTTTTTGTGCCGAGAATGGCCTTCTGTTGTTTGTTTTTATTATTTTGAACTTGTGCCGAGCGTGGCTTTTGTTGGTCGTTCTTGTTATGAAATAAAAATTGTATTTCGCCTATCTTTGGTATCGATTTGTACTTTACGGTACGAGACGTCTCTCGGTTTATCCTATTACGTATCGATTTCCAAGTGTTTAGGGTGGTAGTCAAGATGAGCTCGTCGTACCTTTTAGGTGCGGCCCTGGTGTCCGGCTTATCCTGTGTGTGCCACGAGGTCGGCAAGAAAGTGCAAGTGAGAACTTGGCTTATACAGACTTAACCGCCTGCTAGCTGAATGCGAGACTGGGCTCGGCTTTTTGGTGCGGATTATTTCACCGCTGCATCCATGAGGAACGCGTT
>NC_025701.1:11050197-11054831 GCF_000633955.1 Camelina sativa | reverse complement strand
GTTGTACTTTACGATGCGAGACGTCTCTCGGCTTATCCTATTACGTATCGATTTCCAAGTGTTTAGGGTGGTAGTCAAGATGAGCTCGTCGTACCTTTTAGGTGCGGCCCTGGTGTCCGGCTTATCCTGTGTGTGCCACGAGGTCGGCAAGAAAGTGCAAGTGAGAACTTGGCTTATACAGACTTAACCGCCTGCTAGCTGAATGCGAGACTGGGCTCGGCTTTTTGGTGCGGATTATTTCACCGCTGCATCCATGAGGAACGCGTTTTGAATCGTTCCCTTGGCCAGAGGGTCGATGTAAGAGCTGGACATCTCGCTGAGACGGACTCGTTCGAGAGAGCTCGTTTGTGTTTTGAAGTGTTTGAACTTTTGTTTTTAATTTTTTGGTATAGATGTGCCTTTTGACGGGCTGCCTACGCACCCTCAGAAGGGATCAAGCCATTCGTAGTTCATAGTACAAAGGGAGAGCTCGGTAGTACGAGCNTTTTTTTTTTTTTTTTTTTTTTTTTTTTTTTTAAATGAGTTACGAGTGACGCTTCGTCTTCTAGTGGTAATAGCGTTTCAAGTTTCCGGAGTTCCACGAACGGGGTATCGGGGTGCCATCCAAGGTGAGGAGCTGGTAGACGCCGGGGGTGACGACCTTGGAGATCAAGTATGGGCCCTCCCAGTGAGCACCCATCTTTCCCGCGTTGAGCTTGGCGGTGTTTTCGAAGACCTTCCTGAGGACGAGATCGCCTTCGTCGAAGTGGCGAGGCCTGACTTTCTTGTTGTAGAACTTCGCGGCTTGCTGCTGGTAGTTCTGGATTCGGATAAGTGCTCTGCCGCGCTCTTCTTCGAGGGTATCGAGAGTATCGTGCATCATTTCCGTGTTCAATGCGGGATCATGAACGAGCATGGAGCGTCTTAGTGTTGGCACGCCGATTTCCTCTGGTGCAAGTGCTTCCATTCCGTACGCAAGGGAGAATGGGGTCCGTCCCGTAGATCGGCGAGGGGAGGTACGGTGCGACCATAAGACACCATCGAGTTCGTCAGCCCAGAGGCCTTTCTTGTCTTCAAGCCGTTTTTTGAGTCCGTCGATGATTGTTTTGTTGGTCGCCTCAGCTTGTCCGTTTCCCTGCGGGTAGCGAGGTGTGGACTTGCTTAGGCGAATTCTCCATTTCGCGCAAAAGCCTTCAAATTGGATCGAGGTAAACTGCGTGCCGTTGTCAGTGACGATTTCGTACGGGAGTCCGTGCCTACAGATGATGTTTTTCCACACAAATTTTTGGACTTGCGGAGTTCCGATTTTTGCGAAGGCTTCAGCTTCGACCCACTTGGTGAAGTAATCCGTCATGATGAGGATGTATTTCTTTTGACGAGACACGGGGAGTGGTCCAACGATATCCATTGCCCACCTCATGAAGGGGTAAGGCGGTGTTGTTGTCCTCAGAAGCTCGGTTGGCGCGTGAATAATAGGAGCGTGGCGTTGACATTGTTCGCACTTCGCGACAAATTTCTCGCAATCGTCGTTCATGGTAGGCCAATAATGACCATTATTGCGTATGCGCATTGCGAGTGCACGACCTCCTGAATGATTGCCACCGGCGCCTTCGTGCACCTCTCTCATTACGTTTTCGACTTCGGCAGGACCGACGCAAGCCAAAAGGGTTCCAGACGCGCTCCAACGGAAGACTTCGCCGCGGTAAAGTGTGTAATGCGCACAACGAGCTCGGAGGCGTCGGGCTTCCCATTTGTCTGATGGAGCAATTCCATCGGCGATGTAACCACGGATTTCTTTTTGCCAGTCGTACGGTCGTTCTTTCGGTTCGGCACTAGTTTGTTCTTTATTGACGGACTCGTGCTCGGCAGATGCTTGTCCTACGGAATTGTGTTGTTCGGCAGATTTTTGCTCGGTGGGTCCTTGTTCAGCGGACTCCTGTCCTTCAGATACTTGGTCGTTAGGCGTGAGCTCGGTGGGTCCTTGTTCGGCAGATTCCTGTTCGGCTGAGCATTCACCGGAAGTACCGGCCGTTGGTTCAGAGATAATCATTGTTAGTACGGGAGTACCGTCATTTGTTCTTTGTTTCTTTGAGGCTGGGACGTTGACATTCGCATCCTCCATAACCTTTTTCTTTTTAAAATCCTGAGCGATGGGGTCGATGTTCGCAGGAAGATTGATGCTCGGTTGATCGATACTCTCGACTGGGATCACTCGACGGAGGTCGGGATCAGATGTAGACGCTAACACGGCCAGGGCGTCGGCCGGAGCATTGTCGCTGCGAGGAATTTTCGTCAACTCGAACGACTCGAATAAACCGGATAGGTTTTGGACAACTTTAAGGTAAGCGTCCATTCGGTCGTTTCTGCACTCGTAATCACCGCTGAACTGGTGGGTCACCAGCTGTGAATCGCAAAAGACTTGTAATTTCTTGACACCAATTCCGCTAGCCAACCTCATTCCTGTGATCAAGGCTTCGTACTCGGCTTCGTTGTTCGAGGCAGTAAAGGCGAGCCGGAATGATTGTTCGAGCACTTCACCTGTTGGTGAAACAAGGTGTATGCCGATCCCGGAGCCGTGTCGGGAGGAAGCACCATCAACGTGCAACGACCACTTCTCTTCGCGCGGAGTGCCTGATTCTAGTTCGGGAGAGAGCTCGACCAAAAAATCAGCGAGTACTTGAGATTTCGCACAAGTGCGATTCTTGTATTCAATATCATATTCGCTTAATTCCACTGCCCACTTGGCCAAACGACCTGATTGACTCGGACTGTGCAGAATGGTCCGAAGGGGCTGGTTAGTCAAGACTTCCACGGTGTGGGATTGAAAATACGGGCGTAGTTTTCGAGCCGAGATAACTACGGCGTACGCGAGCTTTTCCAAGGTTGGATAGCGGAGCTCAGCTCCATCGAGACTTTTGCTGACATAGAAAATGGGATGTTGTTCTCCCCTGTCTTCTTTAATGAGTACCCCACTGACCGCCGAGCTGGAGACGGCGATGTACAGATAGAGCGTTTCTCCTTGGTCGGGCTTAGCTAAGACTGGAGGAGTAGCGAGATAGTTTTTGAGCTCCTGGAAGGCAGACTCACACTTCTCATCCCACTCAAACTTTTTGTTGCTGCGAAGCAGCTGGTAAAACGGTAGACATTTGTCGGTAGAGCGTGAAATGAATCGATTGAGGGCGGCAATTCGTCCGGTAAGTCGTTGAACTTCTCGAGTATTTCTTGGAGACGGAAGGTTTGTAAGCGCCGAAATCTGTTTCGGATTAGCTTCGATACCCCTCTTGGTGAAAAGGTATCCTAGGAATTCCCCAGAAGTTACGCCGAACGAGCATTTTGCTGGATTCAGCTTCATGTTATATTGGTTGAGAACTTCGAAACACTTAGCGAGATGCGAAACGTGATCGGCAGCGTGGGTTGATTTTACCAGCATATCATCGATATATACCTCCATTGTGTGGCCGAGCTGCTCGGCGAACATACGGTTGACAAGGCGCTGGTAGGTCGCACCAGCATTTTTCAAACCAAACGGCATGACCTTGTAACAGTAAGTGCCTTGGTCGGTGATAAATGCTGTCTTCTCTTGATCGTTTTTGTGCATCATTATCTGATTATATCCTGAATAAGCGTCCATGAACGATAGAAGTTCATTTCCCGCAGTTGCCTCGACCAGCTGGTCGATTCTTGGGAGAGGAAAGCTGTCCTTTGGGCACGACTTGTTAAGATCGGTAAAATCGACGCACACCCGCCACTTGCCATTCTTTTTCTTCACAACTACTGGATTACTTAACCAGTCGGGATACTTGACCTCCCTGATGGATCCAGCAGCGAGCAACTTTGTGACCTCCTCGTTTACGGCAGCGGTGCACTCTAGTCCGAGTTTACGGCGCTTTTGTTTGACCGGTTTGAACGTTGGGTCTACATTAAGCTCGTGGCAGGTTATACTTGGGTCGATCCCGGTCATACTGCTCATATTCCACGCGAAGGTGGTGACGTTCTGGCGCAGAAACTTGACGAGCTCGTCCTTGATAGCCTCTGGTAGGTCGGCACCGATCCCTACGCAGCGAGTCGCTTCAGAAGGGTCAATGTTCACTTGGATGGTTAGCTCGGTGTTCGGACGGACGCGACCATCTAACTGCTCGGCGGGGTCTGAGATTGCGAAGGTGCGAGCACTACGCTGCTGTCGTTCGACGATGAAGCAAGTTCTGGCGATCAACGGGTCTCCTCGCAGCGTGAATATACCTCTTGAGGTAGGAAACTTTACGCACTGGTGGTACGTTGATGCTACAGCTTTCATCTTATGCAGCCATGGAGTCCCCAAGATAACGTTGTAGACGATTGGTTTGTCAACAATGGCAAAATTGATGCAGTGCATCGTTCCGCCTACGTAGACTGGAAGCATTATCGTGCCGACCGTCATAACTGTATCCCCATCGAAACCGGTGAGGGGTTGGACTTCATGGTCGGCTGTGCGCAGGTCGACTTCCATCTGAATCAATACGTCTTTGAAGATGACGTTTACCGAGCTGCCAGTATCAATTAAGATTTTGGTGACGATGCTTTCACCAATTGCCATCTCAACCACCAATGGGTCGTTGTGCGGCCCTGCTAGGCCTGATGCATCGTCTTCTGTGAATATGATCGGTTCGGAGTTCGTG
>NC_025701.1:11042024-11048725 GCF_000633955.1 Camelina sativa | reverse complement strand
GGTTGAGAACTTCGAAACACTTAGCGAGATGCGAAACGTGATCGGCAGCGTGGGTTGATTTTACCAGCATATCATCGATATATACCTCCATTGTGTGGCCGAGCTGCTCGGCGAACATACGGTTGACAAGGCGCTGGTAGGTCGCACCAGCATTTTTCAAACCAAACGGCATGACCTTGTAACAGTAAGTGCCTTGGTCGGTGATAAATGCTGTCTTCTCTTGATCGTTTTTGTGCATCATTATCTGATTATATCCTGAATAAGCGTCCATGAACGATAGAAGTTCATTTCCCGCAGTTGCCTCGACCAGCTGGTCGATTCTTGGGAGAGGAAAGCTGTCCTTTGGGCACGACCTGTTAAGATCGGTAAAGTCGACGCACACCCGCCACTTGCCATTCTTTTTCTTCACAACAACTGGATTACTTAACCAGTCGGGATACTTGACCTCCCTGATGGATCCAACAGCGAGCAACTTTGTGACCTCCTCGTTTACGGCAGCGGTGCGCTCTAGTCCGAGTTTACGGCGCTTTTGTTTGACCGGTTTGAACGTTGGGTCTACATTAAGCTCGTGGCAGGTTATACTTGGGTCGATCCCGGTCATACTGCTCATATTCCACGCGAAGGTGGTGACGTTCTGGCGCAGAAACTTGACGAGCTCGTCCTTGATAGCCTCTGGTAGGTCGGCACCGATCCCTACGCAGCGAGTCGCTTCAGAAGGGTCAATGTTCACTTGGATGGTTAGCTCGGTGTTCGGACGGACGCGACCATCTAACTGCTCGGCGGGGTCTGAGATTGCGAAGGTGCGAGCACTACGCTGCTGTCGTTCGACGATGAAGCAAGTTCTGGCGATCAACGGGTCTCCTCGCAGCGTGAATATACCTCTTGAGGTAGGAAACTTTACGCACTGGTGGTACGTTGATGCTACAGCTTTCATCTTATGCAGCCATGGAGTCCCCAAGATAACGTTGTAGACGATTGGTTTGTCAACAATGGCAAAATTGATGCAGTGCATCGTTCCGCCTACGTAGACTGGAAGCATTATCGTGCCGACCGTCATAACTGTATCCCCATCGAAACCGGTGAGGGGTTGGACTTCATGGTCGGCTGTGCGCAGGTCGACTTCCATCTGAATCAATACGTCTTTGAAGATGACGTTTACCGAGCTGCCAGTATCAATTAAGATTTTGGTGACGATGCTTTCACCAATTGCCATCTCAACCACCAATGGGTCGTTGTGCGGCCCTGCTAGGCCTGATGCATCGTCTTCTATGAATATGATCGGTTCGGAGTTCGTGGTGGGCTGCGTGCTTTGAGTTGTCCAGTCCCGCTTGACCTCTAAACCCCGCCTGTAAGCTTTGATGGAACGAACCGAGTCACGACAAGTCGTTAGGCCGCCCATAATCATATTAAACCTTCGGCGTGGGGCCGGAGCGTTTGGGTCGTCGGCCGGCTCGGGGTTCCTCTTAACGGTTAGTGCTGGGGGAGGGGGCAGGATCTCTGTGCCGTGCTGTGGGGCGGGAGCTGTATTGTATTGCCTACTTGGGTTCTCGTTCTCAGGGTTAAAAAATTGGTTATCCCTGTGAGCCGTTATTAGTCGTCGCTCGTGTTCGACGTCAACGTGGCCTTCCTTAAACTTATCGAGCAGTACTTGCTGGAGCGTGCGGCATTCTTCAGTGGTATGCCCAGCTCGTTTATGGTAGTCGCAATACTTTTTTCCTCCTTTGCCCGATGGATCCCGGACCCATTTGTTATTCCAGGGTTTCGACGAGGATGCTTGAGGGTCCTGATTGCTCACAGCGAACGCTTGAGCTTTCTTCGCTTTTTCCAGCTTATCAGCATACTCCTTGTCAAGGTGTTGACGAGGCTCATGATGCTCGTCTTGCGCCTTTTCTTTCCCTTTGGCCGACTTAGAGGTCGGCGGTTCTGGCAGCAGTCGGTTCGCTCTCGATGCGCTTTCCTCCGCCAACTCGATGTATTTGTTGGCGCGGTGCAGCGCATCGTCAAGAGACAGGGGCTCATGGACTATGATGTCTTCCCTAAATCGGGAACCGTGAGTGAGAGCGTTGCGGAGAGCTGATATCGCTGTGTCGTCAGCGATCGAGAGCTTTGAAACTATTCTTTTGAACCTTTCCATAAAATCCCGGAGTGACTCGTTGGTTTGCTGGAACATGTTCCACAGATCGGCATTCGAGGCACCTCGAATCATAAATGTGGAATGGTGTTGTAAGAAAGCGGTAGTCAGCTCGTGGTAGCTTCCGATAGAGTTCGGCGGGAGCCGAGCGAACCATCCCAAAGCTTCGTGAGCTAGGTTCTCGACAAAGAGTTGACAGCAGCCAGCTTCGTATTCCTCTTCACTGAAGTGAGCTCGGCTTATAGCAAAACTCATAGAAGTCAGAAACGGCTTTGGGTCATCCAATCCATTGTACGGAGTGAACTTGAACTTGTTTACGTAACGAACACGAACGCGAGAGATCCTTGCAGTGAACGGCAAGCGCTGGACCTCTTCGAGTACTCGGTCGAGATTGGGGGCCGAGCTCGTTGCCCGGTGAACTCTCGAGGAGAGTTCTTGGACCATCATCTCAAGGCGCCGTATGGTTTCGTCCTTGAGATCTGCGTCGGTTTGTCGGCTCGGCAAAGTTGGGGTCGGCGGGCTTCCGCTTCGTCTCTGCGTTCGGTTTTGGATCTCGGATGGGACTTCTCTGGGGCGTTCTTCCATGGAGCCTACGATGATCGACGCTGGTGGGCGTCTGTGGCTTTCGTAGCGTTCCTCTACGGATAGCGTCGCAGGGAGCGGTGGATTTGCGTGCTGGTCACCAGGGTCGTTCTCACTCCGGCGTTCGCTCCTTCGCTGCTGGAGCCTGCTGNGCTGCTTGAGCCTGCTAATTTGATTTTGCGACGCTTCCTGCGCTGCCACGATTGCTTCGAGCCGCTCGTTCGTTCGCGTTTCCTGACCATCGAGTCGATCGAGTATGACTTGCATCAGGTCGTCGAGTCCGTTCCTTTGGACGGGCAAAGCGTTGGGGCGAGCAGCATTAGAGTGAGCGGTAGTGTTGGTGAGCGCGGCGCTGGGGAGAGCGGCAGCGTTGGTGAGTGCAGCGCTGAGGAGAGCGGCGGCGTTAGTTACCAGCTGGTCGGTGACAGGTCCGGGTCCAACGTTTGTAGCTGCGAGGGGCTCGAGGGTCGCGTCGGGCGCTGTCGGAGGAATCGTGCTCGGCAAGGGGCCTTCGGTTGAGATCGCCGAAGAGGGTTGAGGTAGGACAGTTCGCGTTCTCGTTCGCCCCCATCGCTGCTCCGTCGGCTGCTCCATCGGCTGCTCCGTTGCTTCGTTGAGATCGTCGCTAGGGTTCGTCATTGATCTTGAAATTTCGAGGAAGTGAGGACCGTCGGTATTGATTCGTCAAAAAGAAGTGTTCTGCTCTTACCCCACGGTGGGCGCCAATTGTTTGTACTGAGGATTGCACAACACTAAATAAATATCGATTTTTGGGGGAAGAGTGAAGTTTGCTCTTTTATTAACGATAGAAATGTGAGGTCGTCACTAAAACGAGTCAAGATTGTGCTCGTCAGTTCACAGGAGAACTGACAAGCGAACAATGACGAGCTCGGAAGCTAACGAGAATTATACAGGAAACAATAACTATGATTCGACACAAAGTTTTGCTCTCGGGGTATTGTCCGTGAGTCCGATCATTTATCCAGTGAGTATTGTTGCTTTATATAGCGGACTATAGACCGAGGGTTTTCTAGGGTTTCCATCGTGAATTTCCGAGATTGCCCTTTCACGAGTTACTAATGACTTTCACCCAATTTGGTCGGGCCGAAATCACATTTATCTTGTCTTGTTGGGCCGAGTGACATATTGGGCGCAGCCCATGTCCAACACCAGCCCTGCTTACAACACTCTTTTTTTTTCTTTTTCTTTTCGTCATCTTCCTTCTTTCATTTTCAGTTTCAGTTTCTGAGCGTTCCAGTTTCCATATTTTCTAAACTTTTTGAATTATAATTTTGGGTTTCACCACTCTTTTGTGTTGACGATCCGCACAAATAAGTTTCACCCATTTTTATTTATTTTTGGGTTTATCCAATAAGTTCCGAGCTTTCCACCTTTTATGTTTTTTTCTTGAGGTTTTGGGTTTCACCGGAACATGGCAGGAGGAAATGCAGAGCCGCCGCAGAAACAGGACGAGCTTCAGCCTCATCCGGTAAAGGATCAACTTGACGGTATCACTTACTGCCTCACAAGTCCTCTTCCTCACATATTTAACCTGTCATGACCAAAATTTGTGAAAAAAACTAAAGATTTGTAAAATTAGTCTTACTTTGGTTTGGACCAGCGGAGGCAATACTTTTGGGGTTTCAACACTACTTAGTGATGCTTGGAACGACTGTTCTCATTCCAACAATGTTAGCTTCAAAGATTGATGGAAGAAACCTAAGTCTTTTATAAGAAATTGTTACCAAAACATAAGACTATCTCCGGTCTGTAAAATTGTTGTCTTTTTGTCTTTTTGACTCAAATGCAGGAAGACAAGGTAAAGTTGATTCAGACATTGCTCTTTATTGTGTCTGGACTCATCAACACGTTATTGCAAAGCTGGTTTGCGACTCGTCTTCCTGCTGTCATTAGTGCTTCTTACACATATGTGCCAATCATCTTAGCTACTCGGTACAATGACATTATGGATCCTCAAGAGGTTCGTCAAGGGAATCAGTAATTTACATTATCTCTTTGTTTTGTGGAAGTTTGGTTACTAAAGTCAGGTGTGCTTTTGTTTCCTTGTTTGCAGAAATTTGAAAAGATAATGCGTGGAATACAAGGTCAAGGTGCTCTTATTTTTGCCTCATTTCTTCAGATCCTTGTTGGTTTCAGCGGCCTTTGGCGCAATGTAGTAAGGTTAGAATCCCTTACATGTAAAACAGAGATTCCTCTGTTTCTTGAAGATGGCGTTTTCGGGTCTAAATTGTTATTTTTTGTTTCTCTTGGTTTTAGGTACTTGAGTCCCTTATCTGTTGTGCCTCTTGTAGCATTTTCTGGCTTTGGACTCTATGAACAAGGATTCCCTATGGTATGTAATACAATATACATGCTAACAGAGTTAATTGTGCTCTTGGATAGTATTTACCTTAAACTCCTGAGTTTTGTGTTCTGCTCAATACAGCTAGCAAAATGCATTGAGATTGGACTGCCTGAGATCATAAATTCTCACAGGTTAAACCAATTTGTCAAATTGTTACCAGAGGTGGTTTCTTATACCCTTTTGTTGGTGTCTGCAGTACATTCCTCATCTGATGCAAGTAGAAAGATTATCCATCTTCTTCCACCGGTTTGCTGTGATACTTTCAGTGGCCATTGTATGGCTTTATTGCATACATTCTCACCATTGGAATTGATACTCAAATCAGTTGCAGAACTGATCGTGCTGGCATCATTAGCGCCGCTCCATGGTATATTTAGATCATTATTAAAAACTTATATATTCTTCTGGTTTACCTAGACTGGTTTTGTAATGCTAGCTAAAGCTTGTTGATTCAGGATTCGAGTGCCTTATCCTCCTAGTCAATGGGGAACTCCTACTTTTAATGCAGGAACTCCTTCTTTCGTTTCTCTTGTTGAGGTCAAACGCTTAATCTCTCTCGATTACTATAGCAAAGTTTTTAAAAACCTCGAGGCATAATCCATGTATTTGTGATCACTGGAACAGTCCACAGGAACATACATTGCTGTATCGAGGTATATATGCAAGTATCCTTGTTGTTAACATCCTGCACTCGTTTCAGCACTTGTTTCAGTACTGATCTCACTTTTCTACTTGTGTCCTCAAAGAATAGGCAATGAGTTCGCTTTAAAACGTTAAGAACAGTACTAAGTGCTCCATATGATTCGCTCTCGTCCATCTTTAACTCCGATAGAGACTTGAAAAACTTCTTGCAGCTTGAAGCAAAAAAGGGATACCTCTCAATCTGACCAAACATGCTTCAAGTCATCAACAATAAGAACAGCTTCTTCATTTACCAGCACAACGTCAAGATTCTTCTCATATCTCAACGGTACTATCATCACGAGAAATAATCCGATTCCCAAAGTACACTCCTTCAGGATCCAACAACTTAGCCATCTCTCGAGCGTAAGATCTACCGCCATTTGTGTATATATACATCTCAAACAATCTCGTTTGCTTCTTTTAGAAACGTTCTTTTAGTCGTATTATATATCCGACTGACGCCACTGTGAAAGAGAAGAAGACTCTCTCTGTCCTCTAGGGTTAGGGTTTTCAGGTAGTATTCATATGTTGTGATGTTGTTGATTCTAGTTGGTCTAAATCAAGGAATAAGTAGAGCTTTCTGCGGCTTTCCATGATTCTCATATTGGATTCACAGATCCGGTTAATTTCGTCTCGATTCAATCTTAGACCCTGGTGTATATATTCATCGGAGCGAAACACCAGTTTCATCCAGATTCTTGCCACACACGATACACGTACTGCCGAAGGAATATGGGTGCTTGCCACACACGATACACGTACTGCCGAAGGAATATGAATTTTTTGTTTTTCTTATCTTTTTGAAGTATGTATTTTGCATATTAACATCTTATGAAAATTTTCTGTTAGAATTTTAGTATAATTTCACTTCAACCTACCATGACAATTTCCATCAAAAGTTGTTTTTTTTTTTTTTTTTTTGGGAGCAAAAACATCATA
>NC_025701.1:11022978-11041912 GCF_000633955.1 Camelina sativa | reverse complement strand
TTTTTTTTTTTTTTTTGTTTGGGAGCAAAAACATCATATCTAGTGGACATTTAGTCGAAGGTTGCTTTTGTTAGCGTCGTTTTGCCTATGCCAGTCATATTCGATTTGAGCATCTATATACTTCATTGTTTAAAATCCTAAATTCTAATTATGATGTACTTTACTTTTTTTACAATGAGAAGTTTTTGAGGAAAGCACTCACTCTCTCACTTTTTATTGGATTCATGTTCATGCATGTGATCAAAGTTTAGTAGTAACTAACTAATTGGGATACGAATTGTTGGATATATTCATTTATCAAAACTATTAGATGGTTAGTTAATAGGTTTTGTTTGTGTTTAACGAAAAGGTATAGTATTTAAACTCACGATGTTGTTTAACATTATCAAAAAACTTAACTGACGATCGATGTTGGCCCTACCAAAAACGAAAGGATATTATTTAATTACAATCTTAACTAGGTTGAACCCGCGCTACGCGGCGGGATTGAATTTTTATTTTGATTTTTTAATATTTTTTGTATTTTGTTTTTTGATTTCATAATTTAACATGTTATTTAAAATTAAGTTTCATAAATTTATGTTGTTTGAAATCAAATTTCATAAACTTTTGATAATTTCAATGGTAATTTTGGTTTTTTGTTATTATTATTATTTACATCATCATATGATACTTGAGTTTTTTATTTCACAAATTTAGTTTTTGAATTTATTTTTAATTTTATTACCCTTAAAAAATAGTTTAGAAATTTCAAGCCCTTAGTTTTTGATTTGTTTCTCACTCAAAAGCCATAAAAAATAATAAGAGAGATTACTATTTGATGTTTACGTTGTAAAAGTTCTTGATGGATCTTAATACTTTAAGTTTAGCCACTTCAACATTTGTCTCTTTAATCTCACATAATTGATCTCTTACAACATATTTAATATTTATACTTATTCTTGTCACATAGTTTATTTAATTTTTCTTTTAATATTAATTCTGTAAATAAAAATGTAGACTTAAATAAATAATTATAATTATTTGACAATAAAATAAAATAAACATATCCATTTAGGCATTTACATATATGGGCTTTTATTACAATAATATAAATGTGCACAATGGCCTTTTTACTTTGGTGACTAAGTCACGTTTCTTCTCTTTTACATCTTCTTCTTCCTCTGCGACCACACCACCAATTCATTTGGTCATGCTTCCTCTTCGTTCTTCATCATCATAGCATCATTCACTTCCAGTTTCTCTTTCTCTTTTGCAGGATTAAGTAATGAATAACTTCCAATACTCTCTCTCTTGATTTGCTTAATCCCCAAAATCCAATTTAGGAATTTGATCCTAAGGCTTCTTCTCCTCCTTTGTGATTCACCTCTACAATGTATGAATTTCGTTCATGACACTGTCACAGCTCAGTGGTGAGTAATCTTGCTCCCTCATGAATCGATTCTCCTTATTAGTTGATAATACAGAGCAATTTTCTACACAAACCTATGAATATATTGATGAGAGCTCAGAAAATAGATCAAAATAAAGAAACAACCATCGGAGAGAGAGGGAGAAAGAGAGATCATATTGCATCAGATAAGTAAATCATTATAAAAGTAACAAAACCAAATGTCACAAGACACACAAAGAGAGGGAGGAAGAGAGATCCACCAACCTAATTCAACAAAACTGATATTTTACAAAAAGCAGCACAAGACTTGATTTTCCAGCTCCCACATCTCCAAGTAATACCTGAAGCACTTAAACCAAATCACCTAAACAAAAACAAAAAAAAGAAAGAACAAAACAGACTTTTCTTCCGCTATAGGTGCTAACAAAGAGACCTTAAGTATTCACAAGCATCTCATTCCACGAGAGTGTTTTAATATCCAAATGGTTCATATTGCCTCAAATAAGCAAATCATTATAAAAGTATCTCAACGCAATCATCCATACAAAAAGATTAGGGAATTTAAATTAGCATCAGTCATTGAATATTGATGTTTTGTCCATGGCTGCTCTTTACCGCCGATCTAGCTCATGAAAAAATCACATCCTGCAATCAAAGATATTGATGTTTTGTCCCATGACGGTCAAAATAGAACAGTTCTCAATCAACAGAACTGAAAAAAACTGAATCTAGAAAAAAGAGATTGAGAAAACTATCGAATGAGTTTGCAATCTCTCTTACTCTTGTAGAAGGGTTTGTGAGTGAATAACCCTCGCGTCTTTGGCCATATGGCTGCTCTCTCTTTCTTCGTTTCTTCGCTTAATTTCTTTGTCCACCTAAGCAAAAAAAAATGATGATCTGTATTAATTGTTTTAATTTGATAGGTTAGTGATTTTAACTGATGTGTCAACACAAGCTTGAATGTTAAAACTGAGGTGTCATGCTGTAAAGAAACGTATCCTATTTTTATTGTATTGATTCTTAATTTGTAACGTGTTGGCTGCCGCATAACGTGATTTGGTCTCTATAGTTAATAAAACACGCAATTTTAAACATAAAGTCTAAATATTTACGAAATATTAAAATTGTCCGTTGTTTACTTTACATCTATAGGTGATGTATATATAGAAAGAATAGGAGAGTCGTTTATCTTAACCTAGTTCCCTCTATACATGCTATATATAATGTAATTAAGAGATAACATTTTTTAAAAATAATTATAATAAAATAATAAAAGTTATTGCTAGATTTTCTTTAAAAAATTATTTTGTTTGAAATAATATTTATTTTTAATTGTTCTATAAATCTATATATGGTTTTTTGAATACTAATTATTTTTAAATATTATAGTATTTTATTTTTGACGTATATTACAGTTTTATATTATTTGTTTGTTGTATTCGCATTATTGTTTTTTGAAATATAAATTAGTAATTTTAATATTATAATTTTTAAAAAATAAAATTTATTAATTTATCAG
Organism: Camelina sativa; assembly: GCF_000633955.1. Classification (NCBI taxonomy): domain Eukaryota; kingdom Viridiplantae; phylum Streptophyta; class Magnoliopsida; order Brassicales; family Brassicaceae; genus Camelina; species Camelina sativa. Next base: position 11,039,000 of record NC_025701.1, on the reverse strand, counting down.
CTATATAAATTTAGTTTTACCAACCCGCCAAAGTAAAAATTAAAATCACACATTTTATTTTCATAGATCGAATAACATATCTTTGTTTTTAAAAACTCAAATCACAAGTATTAGGTATTTGATTGTGTGTTCAAATACTCATGTTGCTAACTTGCTATATTGGTATTCAATTTTTTTCCTATAAGTTCTTAAGAGTTTTGTTATCATAGCAGCTTGTGACGAAAGAACAAACTTATATAGCTAGTTTAATAGTGTAAAAACAAAATTAATTAAACTTTGTTTGATTCGATTGTCTCTTTTTGGATTCTATTTGGATCGAATAAAAAAATGTGAAACATTTATTTAAAAGTGAAATAATTTGTAGATTAAATATCACGATTATCATTTGAAAAATATAGGAGAATTTGTTAAAAATGCCCTTTTGATATACCCCTTTTCAAAAATACCCTCTTTTCTGGCCATTTTTATTTTTGCCCTCTTTTANACCATTTTACCCTTAGATGAAAATTATTTTATTCAATAAAAAGAAAAACAAAATTTCCCCGCCAAAAAATTTCCGACATATTTTCCCGCCAAAAATTTTTCGAAAAAATTTTCCCGCCAAAAAAAATTTACAAGGCTTTTAAAAGGTTTTATAAGGTTTCTACCTTATAAAAGCCTTATAAACACCTTGTAAAGGCTTTTACAAGATTTTTTAAAGAGTTTTAAAAGGTTTTTTAAACAACTCGTAAACGCTTTTACAAGATTTTTAAAATGTTTTAAAAGGTTTTTAAAAGGTTTTCAAATAGTTTTTAAAAAGATTTTTAAAAAGATTTTTAAAAGGTTTTTAAACACATTGTAAACGCTTTTACAATGTTTTTAAAAACCTTGTAAAAGTTTTTATAAGATTTTTAAAAGGGTTTTAAAAGGTTTTTAAACACCTTGTAAATGCTTTTAAAAAGTTTTTAAAAACCTTTTAAAAACCTTGTAAACACTTTAAAATTTTTTAAAAACATTGTAAAAGCGTTGTGCTTAAAAACCTTTTAAAAACCTTGTAAACACTTTAAATTTTTTTTTTAAAAGGTATAAATTTCAATATTTTTGGCGGGAAAAATTTTCGATTTTGGCGGGAAAAAAAAAATTTGGCGGGAAATTTTTTTGGCGGGAAAATATTTTCGATTTTGATGACTGTACATTCTTGCTGTCACTCAAAAAAAGGTAATTTGGTCATTTTGTATATAAAGAGGGATAATTTTAAAAATGGTCAACAAGAAGGGGTATTTTTAAAAAGATGTATGGAAAAAGGGGCATTTTTGAGAATGTCCCAAAATATAGTTATTAACATTATCTTATATTTTTGGAAATTAGATTTTCTCCACCAAAAGTCCAAAACAGAACCAACTTCAGGATCTTTAGTTATGATGTGAAACTCAGTAAGAATCTGATCATGATGGTACATACTATCAAAACACCAATGTTCGAGTCTAAATCATTTTTTTTAGAAATCTCACATAGGAAATAAGATGTGATATAAGGTAAGATATGGGACATTAGTAAACCCATTAATCATTGAGACTACTATTTATTGATTTTGAATTCAAATTTAGTGAAACTTAACACTAGCCAACTCCATAAAAATTATCAAAAACCATTATTTTCATTTTCAGCTTCTTTCTAAGATTTTTGGACCAGAAAAAAAGTATCAAGATTTGTAAGGCTAGCTTTAAACTAGCGTCGAGTCAATATCAAACCAAGTGATTTAAAACTTACTTGTGTGGACAAGCGATAAGATCGTTGCAGTCTGTCCACGAAGATAGATCGTCGTGCCATAATCCCTAATATATGATAACAATTACTATAAGTCACGGTGGAAAAAAGAAAAGCATTATGAAAATTTATAGTAAAATATAAATAGATTTATTTTATTACATTGGTGATGTTCTTCACAAGATCCTCTTGGAGGAGATCCAAATTCTTGTCGTAGTATTCTTTCAGAGCCGTGAGAATGATCTATCTGTCCCATACCTACACATATTGTCTCACTAATTAGTTCTTTTTTTTTTCCCCCGTAATAAAGTTCAAAGTTAGTAAGAGACAAAAGAAGAAGCTTACATGATGAAGATTAGATTTATGTCTGTACCAACGTAAATCTATCGTGTTCCCCCCTTCATCACTTGTGAATCCCACATGCATTGGCTTTGTAAGAGAAAAAAACAACCACGGTAGAAATAATCATAATTAATTAAATATTTAAGTATCTAACATGAAAATAGAACTATGTGTGTGTGAAATGATTAGTAATAAACCTGATGAATATCTCCCATAAATATGAGACAAGAACAAAAGGGCTTCGGTCATGTTATCTACAAGATTGAACAAGAGGAATGTAACGAAAAAGAAAAGAAAAAAACTAAGCACAAGAATACATCAACATTTTGATATCAAAGTTATAGTAAAGAAATAAAAATGATCACGTACATCTACGATCAGATGTTCCTTCGCCGTAATGCTGAAGCTGTGACGTGAAGTTTTGGATTGCTCCATCAACACACATATCCTTTAACCCATGCTGATCATGACAATCCCCTGTTTTTTTTTTTTTTCAAAATTCAATTTTAATTATTTTCCCATTTAATAATGTTTTGAAAATAATGAGGTTTCGGGTTTTGTATAATTTTTTAGTCATGGTTAACTCCGGTTGAAAATAGAACCGTTAATTAAAGAATGTTTTGGTTATGATGATGACTTACTGGAGTAATCGTAAGAGCAGGCTTGGTCAGGAGTGTCGATGTAATGGAGATGACTGGTCCAACGGTACTTGTACCAATGTCGGATCTGGTCAGGCCACACACACAAGGCTGATAAATCACCTTTCACATAATCCGGTAAGAGATTCTCTACTACATGTGCCGGTCCGGCTTCCAAAAGTTTCTGTCACACCACACAAGCACACATATAAAAACTTTTGCTATATAGAGGCCTTGGTATCCCAACAATCTTATCTGTATTCGTTCATGATCATCTATATGAGAATATTAGGCATGGAATATTGAAAACTTTTTACTTTTTTTTTACAGTGATTTTTAAAGTCAACCAATAACCATACTTGAAAGTTGTAGGTACGTCTCACTAAGAGTTAATTAATTATTCTTGATAAGTGTATATCCTATTATATAGTCCAAAGTGATTGACACAAACCAATAAACAAAATACTTGATTTCAAACGCACTATATATAGACGATCATAAACTTACCTGAGCAATTCGACATGTAAGAATATGGCCTTCTTTGCTCCAGCTTTGGGCAGAAGAAACTGAACACAATATCAATACACCTAATACAATCATCATCCTCGTGGTCGTGGATGATCTAAATTAAAAGCCGATGCCATCTCCAAACTTCAAAATCTTATGAAATGATGATCTCGTCTTGTATAAGAACGACGTCTACTCTTTTTTTTGTTTTTTTTTTGGTGAATACGTCTACTCTTTTTTTGTTCATAAGACAGAGACATAATAAAGAGAGAGAGAGAGAGAGAGAGAGAGAGAGAGAGAGAGAGAGAGAGAGAGAGGAGACAAGAATGGACTTACATTCTTGTCTACTCTATCTCCTGCGGAGATCACGGTGATGGGAGCCATGTTCTGTGTTTTGCTCTCGATGCACCTCACCATGCAGCTCATATCCCAGCATTTGTTTTACTGGAAGAACCCTCCATTCTTATTATCATACTTATGGCTCCTGTTTATTCCATCAACTCTTTTGTTGGTTTGTTAGATGCTAAGGGTAGCAAACCCTTCTTCATGTTTCTAGACGCCGTTAAGGATTGCTATGAGGCACTTGTATGTTTCTTCTAGATTCTCTCTTGTCTCTTTCCTTTACATTGTCTCTCTCTCTTTCTCCGTGGCTGTTTCTTGATTTTGTTGTATTGCTCTGCTCTGTTTGTTTTCAGGTCATTGCTACATTCTTGGCTTTGATGTATAGTTATGAGCGCACAGATTATCCCTGATGAATACAAAGGGAGAGAGATCCACCATTCCTTTCCAATGACTCTCTTTTCGTGCCCCGCACCACGCATCTGGATTACCGCACACTGAAACAGCTCAAGCAATGGACATGGCAGTTTTGTATTATCCGCCCTGTGTGTTCCTTCTTAATGATAACACTACAGATCCTCGGGATTTATCCAGCGTGGTTGAGCTGGATTTTCACCGTCGTTCTGAATGTTTCGGTTTCACTGGCATTGTATTCCTTGGTGAAATTCTACCATGTTTTTGCCAATGAGTTGGAACCTCATAAGCCACTTACGAAGTTCATGTGCGTCCAAGGGATAGTCTTCTTCTGCTTCTGGCAGGTAAATACATGGTTTATAGCTTTTCTTTTTGCCTGCCAAATCAGTAGTTCTTTTCTTTGCCTACTAGCTTCTTCATTCATCAAACTGTTTCCGATGAGAAAGCAATTCGGATTTTTCTTCATTCTGCTGATAAAGATAATGGAAAGATAAATATTTAGTAGTCTCTAGAATATCCTAAGATGTTTGAAGGGCAGTTTCCGTCTTATTTCACTTTCATGAATTAGACTATCAAGATTATCTTGTTTAAGGCTACTGTAGGATCAGGTCTTACATTATCTATCTAGTTGAGAGCTGAAGGTTGAAAAGGTTATTCGTTGGTCCAGACGTTTGGTAATAAGATATGGTCTGAGCGTTGAGAAGTTTCATCTTAATCGAAGTCTTTCTGTGGTATAGCGAACCAAAGCCATTTCAAACTTGTTGATTGGTCCTTGAGAACAAGCAAGTCTCATCAGAAAGGATTTTTAGGATCACCACTGAATTTTGTCAAATAAGTGAACATTCTGAAAGTTTAGAGCATTTTATGTCTTTAGCACATTGTTCCTCTCTTATCTTGGGAAGTGTTGGTATCTAACAATATGAGTGCTGAGTTCGGTTTTTTAAATTCTGACATGGGTGCTGTGTGTTATACAGGGAATAGTGCTGGACATATTAGTGAAAATGGGAGTAATAAAGTCGCATCATTTCTGGCTGGAGGTGGAGCAGATTGAGGAAGCTATGCAAAACGTGCTTGTGTGTCTTGAGATGATCGTCTTCTCCGTCATTCAACAGTACGCATTTCACGTTGCTCCTTACAGTGGAGAAACTGAAGCTAAGATGCGAATGAACACAAGAGGGATTGATGCTTTTTTCTTCTTTGTTTTTTGTGTGGTTAATGTGAATGTTATTGATGGTCTGTTACAAACACCATAGTGATAATAATGTATCTTTTTGCCTTTGTATTCCCATATTAGGAAAGAAAGAGCATTCTAATTACGAAATTAGTTATTTAAGACCCGACTCAAAAAAAATGCGTCAATATAAAAATAGATTACGAAGAAAGAAAGATCTATTCAATGACGTTAATTACATTGTCAACTTAAGATGGAATATCACAAACAAAAAGTGATGAATTAGACTATTAAAATTATTAAGTTTTTTTTCATAATTTTATTTTATTTTTAGTTGTCTTTTCAATACGACAATAACAAGTGAACAAAAGTAGAAAGTCACGGACAAACAACAAGTTTGAAATGTAATTAACTTATTATTGTCGCCACTGTAAGAAACCTCGTAGTCTTTGCTGGAAGAGACAGTACTCCGGAAAAACTTTGAAGAAGCAAAGATAACGACGATGATGACGTTGGTGATGACGTAGAGATACGGTGGTTTCAGCCACGTCAGGAAATAGCTCAAAAGGATCGGTGCCTGTGAGAAATCTACAGCCACGGGAACAATGACTTTTAGATGCATAGCCGTGGCCAAGAAACCAGTAGAGATTAGCACCGCCTTCATTCACGACGCCATATGTTACTGTCACTCTCTATTAATCTCTTGATATCTGAGTGTGTGTGGTAATGGTATTGTTGTCACGCTTCTTAGTCTTAGCTCTGAGCCTCTGACTCTTCTTGATTCTCTTCATTTATATAGGGAGCTGAAGAAGGAGGGCAGGGGACAATGAGATCTCTGATATACACCGTTGGATTGGACAATAGGGAAATGAATGGACATGATTGTTTTAGTTATATACAGTAGGTGCATCTGCTTGTAGCCTTGTATTACAGAACAAGAGTAGAGAATAAAACATTTTATTTTTTTCTGTCGTATTGCATATCGACACGTAAACACAACCTTCACGTGTCCACACATAATATGTCTTTTTATTCAAATGTTTTTTGACCCATCAATTTTAGTCATTAAAGAAACTTTACAAAAATGAAAGTAAAAAGACATCTACTAGAATATATAATTTTAATATATGTGTAGAGCGAATTCATAACTTATTCTATCATGTATCTAAGTTAATGTTCTTTTATTTATCATATAAGTAATAATGTGGTATTGCAAATATATAGTTGTCAAATATCTTTTTACCAAAACACTAGTTGTAAAATATCTTTACCAAAACAAGTTGTAAAATATCTAATATAATTATTTGATACTACTTTTAATAACTATAACGTATTGTAACTATATATATAATGGTTTTTCTTTCATATATATAAGGACAATCAAGTAAAACAAATACTAATACTTTTGCATTATAATACTAAAATATCATATCATTTGGAAAACGGCTTAAACATCACTTGATCTATATAGTATAGTATATAATCTCAAGTTGATAAGATGATACAAGAAATTCCATTAATTTATTTATTTTTATTATTAGTTTTTTTGTCAACAATTCCATTAATTTATTTTTCAAAAATCAAACAGCAAAATATTTTAATCATTAGTGATAATTTATACCAGAAGACATATTAATTCATAATATCACCAAAACGTATGTAACATTATTGTGTTATTATGATACTTTTTAGTGATCTAAGATCTCTTGTGTCATTGGATTAAAACGAAGGATTTCTTAATAAAACTATCCTTGAAGGTGGAAAACCACTAAGATATTTTTCTTAAGAGCTAAGAAGAACTAAGAACATTAGGGCATCTGCAATGGGAGAACAGCTGTGGGTGTTCTTAGAGTAAAAAAATTATTAAGATAATGTAAGAACATGAGTTAAGATCTTTTGTTTAATTAGTTGGTAATGGAAGAACATGGTTATTAGATTTAATATAAATAATCTAAAACATATTACAATCCTCATTGCAGACCTGATGAACAGTCATTGAATCAAGAGGAATTGATCTTCTGACCATTTCCTTTAGCACTTGTGCTGCTCCATCAAAATCCTCATTCTTACAGAAGGCAGAAACCAACATGATGAATGTTTCTTCATTCGGATGGCAACCGCTTCTAATCATGCTTTTGTACAGTTCAAAACCACGGTCTGCATTTCTCCTCACGCATTGTCCCATTATCAACGCAGAGAAGGTTGACGAGTTTGGCACCAAATTCTCTTTGTCGAGTTCTTTAACAAACTGAGCAGCTTTCCTCGTCCATGTCTTGTAGCAACTCAATGCCCTTGTCAAGCTTGCCAGACTTACAATAACCTGAGATAACCATGTTGAGAGTGAATGTGTTTGGTGATATCTTACATCACCGCATCTCCTTGTAAAACCTGAGAGCAATATCAACCCTTCCTTGACCATGCAGTGAACTCATGTAAGCATTACAAGACTCAACCGTTGGAAGAAACCCGTAATCCTTCATCTGCACAAAAGTATCTGTAGCGTTTCTGAATCTCTTCAAATGAGCAAAAGTTTTGAAGAGTGAATCAAACACTCGAGGTGTAGAGTCACATTCCCTGTACGAATACAACAATACATCAAAGACTTTAGCAGGCAAATCCACAGCACCGTTCACTAGTACATCTCTCAAGATTGACTCTGCAGACTTGAACTTGCGGTTTTTGGTGAGAGTGTGAAGGACTATAGCATTGGTTTCGAGAGAGTGAGAACCTGGGTTTCGTGTTTTCGTCCAGTTGAAGAACTCAAGAGAAAGAAGATAATCTTTTTGAATCTTTAGTAGTATGTTCTTGACGCGAAACGAATCCAAGTGGTCTGATAGCTTATTAAGCTTATCCCAATCAGATTGAATCAGGTGACTATGAGCGACATTGATGAAATCGAGATCTTGGCCTTTAGGTTCAGGATCCCTTCTGTGTGGAATAGGGATGATGTTTGCAGCGCCGAGGGTTTTGGAAAGCTTAGTATTGTTTTCAGATCCAGCAAAACTTGAGAATCGATTACACAGACATCGATTAATAACACCGGTACTTATGCGGATCATCCTACTATAAAGCAAAAGCAGATTTTTTAATAAGATTATTTAATAAGATTAATAACACCGGTGTTTTTATCACCGGAAAACACACCTTAATCGGAGAACACGCAGAAGACGAAGCTATCGCCGCAACTAGAGAGGAAGAGAAGAAAAACCTAGCGGCCACAGTGTTTTTCGAGAGAAATGAAAATTCTCTCCTTTGCAAAAAACGTTTCCAATCACACACTGACACGTCACACTAGAACATGAGTTAAATCAGTTCTACAATAAGATCAAAAAATATGATCTAAGCCCATTTTCCCAATATTTCCAATTTTTAAATGGCTAAGAACACACTGAGTGTTGGGCCGTTGCGGATGGCCTTAGAACAGGCCAAGGTAATTCGGTCAAGGTCAACTTTACAAGACTACAACTCGTCTCAAGTGGCTATCGACTCTTTGCTATTTTAGTTTCTTTTCTTTGTCGACCACTAACGATTTCACTTAGAGCAATGATGAAATTACGACTATACTGCTTCTTCAAACCGCAGATATTATTCTTTATGTCTTCTCCTCATATATATATATATATTAGATTAGGACCCGTCCGATGTGCGGCTTTATAATTTTTGAAATAAAATTAAATTTATCAAAGAATATAAAATAAATATTTTTAGTAAGTAAATAGATATACCGAGGTGTCCAATGTGATATTTAATATAAAAGATGTGACTCTACGGTTGAAAATATTAATCACGTTTTTATTTTGAATGTCCTTGTTCGTGTGAAGTTTGGGATTTCTCTTTGACTCTGGTCTTGTCAGAGGGTTTACCATATGAGTTGGTGTACTCGAATTTGGATTTTTTTTCTGGAGTGACGCCTCTTAACAGGGTGATACTGATCAACTTCTTCAATTACCATAGATTTTATGGACAATCTGAAAGGCCATTAAAAAATCAAAGTTAAGAGATAGAGGCGAATGATATAATTACTCAGACTTTGGGCGATAATTTAGTCTAGGAATAGGCGCTCTCTTTTACGGCAGTCATGTCAGCTCTATCTTCTTATCAGATGTCCAGGTTTCTTCACCTTGTTTTCAGATTGATGGTTCTTGGAAAGCAACCAATTTGCATTCATGATTGGGCTGGTGGTGTTGCGTTGGTGAGGAGCGAACCTTGTTGTTGGGGGCTAAGTGTCTAAAACAGAGCCCCTCCCCCTGTATTCGGAGTTAAAAACGTTGTTGTGGGCCATTGAGCGGATACGTGTTGAAGGGATCGCTTGTCAACGTGTTGAGACTGATTGTGCTGAGTTACTCACTATGGTGCAGTCTTCTGAATATTGGTCGTTCTTCTCCAACTTGCTCGATGAGTTTAACTAACTGGAGTCTTTCCCTCTATTTTCCATGAATTAAACTCCAGTTAGAAACAAATTTGATTAATCTACATGAATTAAACAAATATTAAAATCAAATTTGTTTCTAATTCATGTAGATTAATAAAATATTTTTGACACGTGTCACGATCTCGTTAATAAGAAGAAGTGTTTACAAATTGTATAAGACAAATTCAATAAAAGTCCTTACCATAGTTTAAGTTGCAAAGTTGTTATTTGTGAACCCTATATTTTGGTAATCAATGTTAGATAATGGAAATTTTTTAAAAATAAAACAATATAATTTAATTGTATATATATGTGTAGCATTATATAAATATTATACTTACATATTGATTTAGTTTGTCTACCCATATTTGAAGTGTAGCTAAATCCAGTTTTATATGAGGTTCATCTGCAAGTATTTTTTCCATCATAGCAATCTGATCATCACTCATGATACCCCGTTTTCTTTTGCTAGTATGGTTTTCCGATGTCTCATAGTTTGTAACTGTATGTTTGGTGTTCATGATTTTCTACTGTACTCAAAGTTTTTATTTGATATAGGATAGCACTTAGTAGACATTTTTATATAATAAGAGATATGCTCAATTTCCTTATACTGATAGGTAAATATTTTTTGAACTTTTTTTGTTTCTAGAAATGTGGCCAATAATTCACGTAGAATAGTAAAAATCAAATTAATTGACATATTTAAACAAAAAGACGTGGCAAATCCTACTATATTAATTGAGAAGTACAAATATGAAACTAACCTTAAATGTGTAAAAAATTACATTCAATTGCCATTAGAAATTTTTAATTAAGATTAATAAATAAATTAAATAAATATAATTAATTAAAAAACGAAAATGGGGGATACATTAAATAAAATAAATTGTAGAAAAGTAAAAAAAATCTATTAGAATCAAAACTAATCCGTGTTAAAAAAAAATTAACAGATAAGATTTTAAAAATCTAATCAAATAAAATCTGCAACTACNCTCATGATACCCCGTTTTCTTTTGCTAGTATGGTTTTCCGATGTCTCATAGTTTGTAACTGTATGTTTGGTGTTCATGATTTTCTACTGTACTCAAAGTTTTTATTTGATATAGGATAGCACTTAGTAGACATTTTTATATAATAAGAGATATGCTCAATTTCCTTATACTGATAGGTAAATATTTTTTGAACTTTTTTTGTTTCTAGAAATGTGGCCAATAATTCACGTAGAATAGTAAAAATCAAATTAATTGACATATTTAAACAAAAAGACGTGGCAAATCCTACTATATTAATTGAGAAGTACAAATATGAAACTAACCTTAAATGTGTAAAAAATTACATTCAATTGCCATTAGAAATTTTTAATTAAGATTAATAAATAAATTAAATAAATATAATTAATTAAAAAACGAAAATGGGGGATACATTAAATAAAATAAATTGTAGAAAAGTAAAAAAAATCTATTAGAATCAAAACTAATCCGTGTTAAAAAAAAATTAACAGATAAGATTTTAAAAATCTAATCAAATAAAATCTGCAACTACAAATTTTATCCTACTATATTAATTGAAAAGTACAAATATGAAACTAACCTTAAAATGTGTAAAAATTACATTCAATTGCCATTAAAACAACTTAAATAAATTTAATAATTAATTAAATAAATAAAATTAATTAAAAAATGAAAATCGGGGACACATCAAATAAAATAAATTGTAGAAAAGTAAAAAAAAAATCTATTAGAATCAAAACTAATTTGTACTTAACAAAAAATTAATAGGTAAGATTTTAAAAACCAAATCGAATAAAATACACAGAATGTTGTTTTCAAAGAGACTTCTTAGAACTTTTACTAGCTATATTTAGTTGTTCTTTTTTACATGTTAGTAAGGATTGTGTTTAGTTGACAAAGATTTAAACAATTTTATTCATTACATACAAATGTTTTATTGACAGGTTTTCAATAAACATTTTTAAAATACAAAAATATAATATAAGCAAACCAAATTTTTAATCACAAACTATTATAAATAACATAATAATAAAATAAATTATTACAAATTTTTATTAAAAAAAAAAGTTCATCCCGCGGTTTTCCGCGGGTTAGTACCTAGTATCAAATTAAATAGGACTTACATATCTCCTACGGTTAGATATTGAAATTGCAAAATATCTCATACGGTTAGATATTGAAATTGCAAAATCCAATAAAGGTTTAGTAAAGATTTTGTGAGGTTTAGTAAAGATTTTGTTTCTAATTCATGTAGATTAGTGAAATAGTAAAAAACAAATTTGTTTCCAGTTCATGTAGATTAGTAAAATAGTAAAAATTAAATTTGTTTCTATATTTATTTTTGATACGTGTCAACATTTTGTCAATATTTTTGACACGTGTCAAGATCTCGTTAATAAGAAATTTTGTCATTGAACTTTATATAATAAGATATCTAAAGAAGCTCTTTACTTTTTGTTAATTTTTACTTATTGATGTATTAAATAAAAAATAACAAAAGTGTGAAAAACAAAAGTGTGAAAATAGATATATATTCTACATAAACATGTTATATAGAAGGAAATGTGATTTTTCCATGGCAAGTTATTTTTTTAAGTGTTTAACACCTAATTTGCCACACGACTCCATCATATATAAGTTCCAATTCCTAAAGTGTAAAACTTCAATTTTTATTCGGTTCAATTTGGCTAGATTTTTAGATAACCTAAAATATGAAAAACCGAATAAACCGGACCGATTAAACCGAGAAAACCGAACGCCGAGGGACGAAGAAGAAAGAAGTAAAAAGAAGAAAATCGGAGAAGAACGATGCGACTGCGATCTAGCTTGGTCGGAGAGATGAGGTTCGCCGCTCAGGTCGGCGGCGAGAACAGGGAGCGAGAAGGTATGTATTTATTCTCCTCAAGCATCTGGGGGTTCAATTGGAGTTTTTAGGGTTTTCTCTCTGATTACTAATTTGGTAAAGGTGACTTGACAGAGGAATCTATTTCTGAGATTGATGTGATTGCACCTACTAAGATTCTTCAGCAAATCTTGAAGGCACCTCACTCGAAATCTCGTGTCTCAGTAGCAGTTCAGCGAGCTGGACATACTGTCGTCTTAAATCCCGGGTGCGTGTTTGTTAGTACTCAAGCAAGGTGTTTTGCAATTTTTTCAGTGAGGGAATCAGGATTTTATATATTTAGTAATGATCTTTGCAGGCCTGATGTTGCAGAGAGTGAGAGACTCATTGGGAAACGTTCATTGGGCGTTAGCTTTCAGAACTACGCGGGCTTGTCACCTGTTAGCCAACAGGTTACTTCTATACCCACCCCTGACCCACCCTAAGTGTGGTTCTGCTTTTTCATCTTTTCATTAGTTTCTCTCTTTACCCTTCTCTTAATTTTTTTGACACAGGTTCCAACGTTATCCTGGCTTGAAGCTTGGCTTGATAATGTAATGGACAGTGTACCTGAGCTAGCAATTTGCAATCATCTGAACGGTGTTGTCCAAGGGTATGAGCTTCTACCAGATGGAATCTCTGGGGATGCACCTGCCGTTGACCCTAATGTTGTTCAGCAAAACAGCCTTGCTGTTCTAAGGTTTCTTCAATCCAATTGCAAAAAGGATCCTGGTGTTTACTGGGTAACGTTTTATAATTATATATGCCAAACACTATTACATCTTTTGTTGGCATTATCTATCACAAATAAAAAAAAGAGTCGACTTGTTGATTTGGTTATGTTCTCCTCAGCTCTACAAAAGCGCTAGTGAAGAAGATTTGCTTCAACTCTTTGATCTTTCCACTATTGCGAAGAACCATTCCTCAAGCGCAAGCTCATTCCCACTAGTAAGTTGTTCTTTTTCTCTTTTCTCTTTCTTTAATACTAATAAAGCTGTTTAAAATCCTTATGGGTACTAACTAATTATTTTCTTGTGACATCATACTGGATAGGTTGTTCGAGCATGTGCACACGAGCAATTTGCAAGGTTCATTTTGAATAATGAAGAGGAGTTTGATTTAACTGTTGAGGCTAATAATGTGCGACGCAAAGTCAAAGTAGCAGACTTTGATCGTGTGGAGGAATCCCTTGATCGTGTTGTGAACTCAGCTTCAGGTACTATTGGTCCTGTATGCCAAGATCGTGCGCCTTTGACTGCAACCAGTTCAATTTCATCGCACCGAGCAGCTGTTCAACATGTTATTCTGGCTATAAAGTCTCTCACGGGGACACGGCAACTAATGTCTTCAGACCAGGAAGTTAAGTGGCTTCCAACATCTACACTGGACAGGAAATTGTGGAGTCTCGTTCTGCTTCTTGGTGAATCATATCTTTCTCTTGGGGAAGCTTACAAAGAGGATGGACAGTTGCTCGAAGCTCTGAATATCGTAGAGCTAGCTTGCTCCATTTTTGGATCAATGCCACACAAGTTTGGGGAGAGTTTGTTTGCATCTGCCATGTACACGTCTTTTTCACGGCTTATACAATTCGGAAAGTTTGAGGAGTTGCTGAACCACCCGACCCCTTCAACAACGCAAGACTATATTAGTTTCAGGGAATTTCCATCAGTACGCATCTTTTGGGCTAAGGTATGGTTAATGGTTGGTGAGATTCATGTGAAGTTTCAAATTTCTCCTTTACCTGAGGGGTATGAAGTAACAAAGAAAGAAGAAATGCCGTTTGAGATTTTAGAGGAAGTGGACAAGCTCAAGAACAAGTTAACGGCACACAGTAGAAGATGTCAGTTCTGTTTGCTAGTAAATTGCACTTGTGTGGCTCAGAAGAAGAACTGGGGCAAAGGTAGGGGTGGGATATTTAAATATCTCACCAGGTCTTGCAGAAAGAAACCTGTTGGCTGCATTAGACTGTTTCCAACAAACTCAAAGATCATTGAATCCAAGCGACGGTAAAGAGTTGCAATCTCTTATCAAAAGAAAAGTATGTGTATGGGGTAAAATTGGTCAACTACATTTGGATCGACAAAATTATAAAGAAGCAGAAGAGGCAACAACTAATGCTATGATAGCATTAAAGGAGACTGACGACTCTGAATTTGCTATAGTTACACTCCTCAACTCTGGCTTTTCCCGAAGAAAGCTGGCCAATGAAAAGAATAGTTCCCTGCACCTCCATCAAACGCGGCGGAACAAAGAAGCAGCTTTGAAGTCTACAACACTGGATTTTGTTGCCTCAGTTGAGTTCTACTTGGCAGCAGAGAAAGAACTCCTTCTTGCCATAGAGAAAGGTTTTGTTGTTCAAGAAAAGTTGAGAACTGCAGTCTACATTGAGCTTGGGTATGCATATCGCTGTCTTGGTAATCACTTGGACCAAACAGTCACAACCGCCACTGCACCTCATGTACTAAGTAGCATCTCCCAGAGCATTGATAATTCTTCTCCTGGTCAATTATCAGCCATTGATGCTCTTAGAGGGGCACTAGCTTCGTACGTATATCTTGGGGAAGCTGGTAAAGTTGAAGTCGCACGGGCTTGCGGTGAGTTAGCGAGGTGTCACAAAAATTGCTGCAAAATGTTTTTGGTGAAAAATGTCATCGAGAAAGCCAATGAGCACGCTCTTCTGGCAGATGAGAATTATCAGAGATCATTGAACGTTTTAGGCCCTAAAAGTGATCCCCGCACGTTCCTTTATATCCTGTTAGAGTATTCGGAGATGACCTTCCAGTTTCAACACCAACCAAACTTTGTAAGTACTCGATCCAGAGATTTGAAAAATTGACCATTCATGTATTTGCATAATGCCATATTTTGAATGTTCTATTTTGTTTAGCTTCAGAGGCTGGAGTCGGATTTGTCTCGTTTTCTTGAAGGCTGTCACATTTCGAAAGAAGATGAGAAAGAATTAGACAAGAAGCGTCTCTCGGCTTTTTGGTTCCGGCTGCAAGAGATTCTGAAGAATATGGTCTTATTATACTCAAAGACAGCAGGAGAAGCAAACAAGTCTGCAATACTAAAAAAGCTGTATTTAGCATCACTCAAGGCAACAAGCCTTAGTGACTTGCATAGCATGCATGCATCGTGGACAGCCGGATCTTAAGGACACTCCAGGTCCATTGTGTCTTCATTTGTTTCCATGTATTTATTCTTACCTTAGCGTCTTTTAGTTATTCGATATTGTGGTCAAGTTTTTACCCTGAAGTTCGAAATATCTTCTCCTACAATTTGGTTTAATCTTTGTGAAAATATACCAGTTTGACACAAATTTGGCAATTAATTGCTAGATTAACACTCCAACATATCAATAACTAGAATGACACAATTTTGAGATAAAAAGATTAAAAAACCAAAAATTTTTTTTTTTTTAATTTTTTTTTTTAAAAACGAAAATACAATATTGCATTTAATATTTGGATTTAAAAATATGATTAATGAAAAATATAAAATGATTAAAAAATATACTAAAACCCCAGAAAATTTGTTTTTTTTTTTTTTTTTTTTTTTT
>NC_025701.1:10986628-11022759 GCF_000633955.1 Camelina sativa | reverse complement strand
TTTTTTTTTTTTTTTTTTTTTTTTTTAAAACGAAAATACAATATAGTATTTAATATTTTGATTTAAAAATATGATTAATGAAAAATATAAAATGATTAAAAAATAGAATATTTATTTTTAATATAATTTTTAAAAATAAAGTATGATTTAAAATATAATGTATAAAAATAATATTCAAAAAATTGTTTGTAAAAATATTTTGTATAAAGATATGATTTAAAAATATGAAGTTTAACATATATAGTTTAAATAAGTTTTATTTAAAATATAATGTATGAAATTATAACTAAAAAATAATATATATAAAAAGTATTAAAATAAGATTTATGAAAATATAATATAATATATAAAAATATGATGTTAATTTTTTAAATATGATTTAGGAAAATTAAAATGTATAAAATATGCTTTAAATATAAGAGTTTAAAAATATGATTCATAATATGATTTATATTAAATATAATTAATAAAAATATGACTGAAAAACATAACTTAAAGCAAATCTGTTGTCACTATATTTACATTTTACATCTAATAAATTTGTTATCAAACACAAGATTTTTGGAAGCAATTGAAAAAGTGTCATAGCGTAAAAAAACCTGCCATAACATATAGTATTCACATAGGTCATTTTAGCAATTTTTTAAAAAATGTTATAAATCTGTTATCAAACGACAGATTTTTAGTTAAATTTAAAAATCTGTCCTAACTTAAAACAAATCTGTTATCACTAGAGGTTAACCTAGTAATTATTTTTCTGTAGAAAAATTTGTCATGTTACGACAGACTTTTAATCAAGAAAATAAATCTGAAATAACAGTGGAAAATAAATCTGCCAGATATTTTACAAATCTGTCATATATTGTAAAAATCTGTGATGTCTTTACAAATAAGTTTGTCGTGAAAAAATAAATCTGTCATCAATTATAAATCTGTCATAACTGTGTTAAAAAAATCTGTCCAAAATAAGTCTGTCATAAAAAATCTGTCATACAAAAATAAATCGGTTGTGCAAAAACAAATCTGTCATACACAAATAAATCTGTCACAACTTGTCCAGCAAACTTTTGGAAATATTTAGATTTTCTTAAAAAAAATTCTGGAAGGGTAAATTTGACTTTATTTTTTTCCTAATAAAGCAAAAAATAATTCATCTAACCCTCACATTTTATGAGTTAGTTTAGTAATTAACCTCTTAATTTGGGTCAATCTAGTTTTTCTCCCTTAATCTTTTCCCTTGCAATTCTCGGAATTTGTTCTCTCAACTTTTCTAGGCCTAAAACAATGTCCCTCTCAGTTTGTTTGTGACACAATATTTTTTTTCTGCCCGAACACAATTTGTTTTTTTCTTGATAAATCTTTCAAAATTTCACCTCTAGAGGTGTGATTTTATAACTCATTTTTTCAACTAAAATAAGCTATGAAATCTCCTAGAATCGTTTTCATAAAAAAAAAAAAATTCTAAAGTATTATGAAATTTTGAATAACAGTAGATTTGAAGTAAAATTTACAAATTTTTAATTGGATAACAAGAGATTGTGAATGATTTAGAATGATTTTAATAAATGTCAAGTTCAATAACAAAAGATTTTGGAAAATTTTTAAAAATCATTAGTTGAATAACAAGTGATTTTAAAAATACTCCAAAATCTCCTAAAATATAAAGTTCAATACACCCCCTAAGAGTGTAGGGACTCTGGTTTCTTTTAAAATTTGGGATTTTTAGCTTAGGAAGACCATAGTTTGATGAAGTGGTCAGGATTTGAACACGTTGGGTGAGTTTGTGTAATTTCTTGATTAGGTACTTCACTTTGTCAGAATGGATTCACTTCTTGGATCTCTCCATATTTGAGCTTTTGGGGTGATTGGATTAAAGAATACTAGAAGACATCCGAGTGTCTCTTACTAGTTTCTCCAGAATGAGCAATATTCTTGGCTATGCAACTGGATCACATATGATGATTGGAACAAAATCTTCACTTTCACAAAGACTGTTTCTATAGAATTAAGAGATTGTTTCAAGAACTCAATTAACAAAGAATAACTCTCTTTATTAATACCAAAGAAAATCACTCAAAACTTTGGTCTCTCTCAAAACACTCAATCTCACAAATCTCTTAAGTTGTGTCACAGCTCAACACATCCTTATATAAGCCTCTACTAATCCTAATCCTAATAGGAATCCTCACACACCTAGATAACTCCTAGACATTATACCCTTATCTCTTTGTTATCACAAACACAATAGGATTAGGACAAGTTTCTACTTTAGACTTTCTTCAAGCTTACTCCAACTCCAACAATCTCCTCCTTAAGCTTGAAGCTCTGTTTCATCAAGTCTTGAACTCCCAAGAGATCCCTCATAACTCTGAATTTATTTTTGTCTAATGCCTTGGTGAGTATGTCTGCTCTCTGCTCAGTATCTGGAACATGCTCCACCTCAATTTGGCCACTCTCAACCCTTTCTCTGATAAAATGATAGCGCCTGTGAATATGCTTGCTTTTCCCGTGGAAAACAGGGTTCTTGGTGAGTGCAATTGCCGACTGATTATCGATAAGGATCATGACCTTCTCTTCTTTAGCTCCGGTAATCTCCACCATTAAGTCTTGTAACCACACTGCTTGTTTTGCTCCTTCTGTAGCAGCCATAAACTCTGCTTCACAAGATGATAAGGTCACTACATCCTGTTTCTGCGAACACCATGTGATAGGACCTTCCCCGAGATAAAAGATGTGCCCGATGTGCTCCTACCATCATCTTCGTCAACGTTATGGCTACTATCAGTGTAACCTATTAACTTTGGCATCTTCATCCTCCCATAAGACAATCCAAGGTTAACGGTACCTCTAAGATATCGTAGACATTGCTTCATGGCTGCACCGTGTGACTCCCTCGGACTCTGCATATAACAACTCAAAATTCCAACACAATAAGACAAGTCTGGTCTGGTATACAACAAATAGCGTAGACAACCAACGTTCTTCCTGTAAGTGGTTGCGTTAATGTCCTTTTCGTTTTCAGCTTTTGATAGCTTCAGGTCTGGTTCCATTGGGATAAGCACAGAATTACACTTAGCCATTCCTGTTTCTTCCAAAATCCTCTGAGCATAACAAGCTTGGCTTAATGTAATACCACCTTGATGTTGATTCACTTGCATACCAAGGTAATAAGTTAGTCTTCCCAAGTCACTCATTTCAAATTTAGAAGACATCTCCTCCTTAAATTTGATAATAACGCTCAAACTTGTCCCTGTGACAAACAAGTCATCAACATAAACTCCAATAATGAGAAGATCAGGACCAATACTCTTCCGGTAAACAGAGGGCTCCTTTGAACATTTAACGAACCGCAACTCCAGTAAAATGTGATTCAACTTATGATTCCAAGCTCTAGGCGCCTGTTTCAAGCCATACATAGCCTTATTAAGCTTGTATACCTTCCCTTCGTGTCCCTTTTGTTCGAAACCCTCAGGTTGAGATACGTACACTGTCTCCTTTATCTCACCGTGTAGAAAGGCATTTTTGACGTCAAGATGGTGAATCTCCCATCCATGAGAAGCAGCAAGATCGACAAGTAACCGTATGGTTTCTATCCTAGCCACTGGTGCGAAGACCTCTTCAAAGTCAACTCCATACTTCTGGATATAACTTTTAGCTACCAACCGAGCTTTATATTTGTTGATACTACCATCAGAATTTCTCTTCAACTTAAACACCCACTTAAGACCAATTGGTTTTGCTCCTACAGGTAATTCAACAAGATCCCATGTCCTAAGCTTCTCGATCGAGCCTATTTCCTCTTCACATGCTCGTACCCATTCCTTAGATTTTTGAGCTTCTTCAAAGTTTATGGGCTCATTGTTGATACTAAGCAACAGGAATTCACCTTCTGCTTCAGCAAGTAGGACATAATCCTCCAGATATTTAGGCTTAACTCTTACACGATTTGATCTTCTTAGCTCCGGACACATTAGTTCTGCAGAGTTTGTTGCAGTTTCGTCTGACTCAAGCTCTGTTTCTTCAGCTTCAAATATATTCCTTGAATGTCTTTCTTCCTCACCAATGCTGTGAGTCTCATCATTTGTATCCTGTTCTTCAGTATGACAACCAAATTCTTGAAGACCGTGATTCCCAAACACATCAAAAGTGATCTTAAAACTTCCATCACCATTATCTGTTTCGTGATTTCTTGACCAACTCCATCCTTTAGACTCATCAAACACCACATCACGGCTTACTATAATTCTCTTTGAAACAGGATCCAACAATCTGTAAGCTTTGGAATCCGGTTCTGTTCCCAAGTGAACGAGTTCCCTTGTTCTGTCATCTAACTTTCTTAGATTTGGTTTGTCTACCTTAGCATAGCCGATGCACCCAAAAATTCTAATATGTTCGACAGTGGGTCTCTTTTCACGAAAGAACTCATAAGGTGTCACATCCTTCAGAGCTCTTGTCACTACTCTGTTAAGCAAATAAGTTGAATGTCTCAAAGCCTCTCCCCAAAGATAGTTAGGCATATTCATATGCTTCATGATACTTCTAGTCATTTCCATCAAGGTTCTGTTGCGTCTCTCCACTACTCCATTCTGTTGTGGAGTGTATGGTGCAGTCAAGTGTCTCCTTATACCAGCAGTATTGCAGAAGGCATTAAACTCATTAGATACAAACTCCCCTCCCCTGTCTGTTCTGAAGGTTTGTATCTTCTCAGCAACTTCTTTCTCAATCATAGCTTTAAACTTCTGAAATTTAAGAAACGCTTCTCCTTTTTCTCTTAGCAACATAGTCCACATGTAGCGAGAGTAATCGTCGATGATCATGAAAATATATCTATTTCCAGCAGGCGTACTCGGTGTAATTGGACCGCATAGATCTCCATGTAAGAGTTCTAGTCTTTTTGTAGCTCGAAAACTGGTTGCTTGTGGAAACATATGTCTTGTTTGCTTGCCGAGTAAACACGATCTGCAGACTTCTTTTTCAACAGCAAGTTTTGGAGCTCCAAGAACTAGTCCTTTTCTCACCATTGAAGTTAAGGTGGCATAATTGATATGCCCCAGCCTCGCGTGCCACCTACTTGGCTTGCTTATCTCCGAAAAATTACAACAGGTGTTGTCCTGCAATCCCATCTGAACTTTATACAACTGGTTTCTTGATTTCTCTGTTTTCACAAGTAGATTCCCTTCTTCATCTTTCATAGTTAAATAGTTTCCTCTTAGTCGTATGTCAAGACCTGCTTCAGTGGCCTGACCGAGACTAATTATATTGCTCTTCAAGTCTGGAATATAATAGACGTCAGTCATAACTCTCGGTTTTCCATGATCAATAAAAGCAATGGTTCCCTTTCCTTTGATATCAACTCGTGAATCATCCCCGAAGCGTACTTTACCAGTTACAGATGTGTCAAGCTTGCTAAAATACCTCTTATCCCCAGTCATATGATTACTCGCACCATTGTCGAGGTACCATATGTTGTTTCTAGCTGTAGTTGTCTCGAACTTGCTTGGTACTACTAACTTCTCATTCAAGTAGACCACTTCATGCATCAAGAGCTCGTCTGCATCCTCTGTATCCTTATTGTTATTTTCTTCTACTTCTTGCAGCTTCAACAATCTGTCTGGACATTGTGCTGCGAAGTGGCCGGTCTGATCACAACGAAAACAAGTAATCTGCAAGAGATTTCTTCCTCCGTAGCGACCTCGTCCTCTTCCTCTGTAGAAAGATCTACCTCCACGACCCCTTCCTCTGTAACTTCCAGTTTCACCATTGTAGTCTCGATATTGCTGATTTGCTTGATTTGCTTGTGGTTCTGAGTCAGCGTACATCAATTTATTCTGATCATCTTGAGTATCTTCTTCTTCCTGTATACGCTCTTCGTAAGCCTTCAGGCGTCCAACGATGTCTTCAAAGCTTATGGTATTCAAGTCTAGAACTTGTTCTAGAGAGGCTACTATCTGAATAAATTTTCTTCGCGGAAGGCTATTGAGAAACTTCTTAACAACCTTCGACTCTTCTATAGTAACTCCTAAGGCGGCTGACTTTGATGAGATTGTAGCTAGTTTTCCCGAATAATCATCAATAGTCTCTGACTCCTTCATCTTTAATCTTTCGAACTCCGCCATTAAGGTTTGAAGTCTAGCTTCTCGTACTCTTTCTGCTCCAACGTTTCTAGAACGTATTGCTTCCCATACCTTTTTTGCTGTATCAAGTTCTCCAACTTGCAGTGTTAAGCTCTCTGGTATCGACTGAAACAACAGGGCCATAGCTACATCGTTTTCAAGCGAATCAACTTCTTTACCAACTTCTGTGGCGTCCCAAACTTTGTGTACTCGAAGGGCTATCCTCATCTTCATCGCCCATACAGTGTAGTTGGTTGATGTTAGCATATGACAGACGATCGAGGGAGATCCTCCTCCTACTTCTTTAGGTCGTTGCGTGACAACGGTGACTTCAGACATGATCAAAGAACTCTTGCTCTGATACCAAATATAGAATTAAGAGATTGTTTCAAGAACTCAATTAACAAAGAATAACTCTCTTTATTAATACCAAAGAAAATCACTCAAAACTTTGATCTCTCTCAAAACACTCAATCTCACAAATCTCTTAAGTTGTGTCACAGCTCAACACATCCTTATATAAGCCTATACTAATCCTAATCCTAATAGGAATCCTCATACACCTAGATAACTCCTAGACATTAGACCCTTATCTCTTTGTTATCACAAACACAATAGGATTAGGACAAGTTTCCACTTTAGGCTTTCTTCAAGCTTACTCCAACTCCAACAGTTTCATGCAATGTGGAATGTGCCAATCTCAAGTCTGCCTTTTACATATATGTCGTTATTGCGATAACTACGATCCTAAGCGTCTCATGAGGTGCCTCCACTTCATTGTCTTCTGAAGCACATGGGTAAATCAATGGAACAGACGATGCTTTTCTTTCTGAAATATTTGGAACTTTCAGATATTTTCCAGGTTGTGTTTGGATAATCTTGCTTGTTACAGCATTGACATGGATTGGTTACTTGGTTTCCATTTATTCTGTTGGATACTGATTGGATGGCGGTGGACCGAACATAAGTACAAAAATTTCTGTTTTGCTCAACCCAATCTTCAATTGTTCCTCAGCAAGAAAACGACTAACACTTCACAAACCAAATCTAAGTCACGAATGCAATTAAAAAGAAAACTTGTACAAAGCTAATCCTCTCATATTAATTTCTAAAGCTTGATACCGTTTAGAGTACAAATCTTCTAAGAAGTCTGGGAAACAAAGCTCACATGGGAACACTTTTTTAAACGAGCAAGGGCATCTTGTGACCTACCACCCAACATTAGATCGATGTAGACCGCTGTAACTGTAGCTTGTACATTGTTCGGCAAGAGATTTAATGCGCGTGTTACAAAAAGTTTCGCCTGGTCATGATCTCCTTGTGTGGCAAGCAGCGCGGCAAAGTTTGCAAAAAGTACTCCACGAGCTTCTTCTGGCTTAAGGGCAGTTTCCGTGGACAAATCCAATGTCTCGTCACAATCAGAGCTAGTGTGCATCCGCCACAGGTCAAAGTCTTCTTGTGCATATGGCAGTTTAAAATCATTCTGTTCAAGTAGTAGATAGCCAGATAAATGTGTGCAAGCTTCAGTGGGACGATTGAGCAAGCAGAGGGCCTCCGCTGCATAGACATGGCCTAGGAAAACATTAATATTTGAACAATCTTGAAGTTGCAAGAGTGAAGTAGCAGCTGACAAAGCTTTGATTGGATTCTCCAACTCCAATTCTACGTATGCCATATTGGCAAGAAGAGCCTGTTTGATCAATTGCTTTTCTCTACGGCATATATCCTTGAAAGCAGAGAGGGAGTCTGAGTTCGTGTTCGCTTCCCCATGAGTCTCATTCATCCCCACGAATAATGTCGATTCAAGATTCATCCCCACGAATAATGTCGATTCAAGATCTGATTTAGAATCATTCGAGAGAGACTCATTGAGCAGATATATACCATTTGAGAGGTAGACACGTGCTAGTGGTAATGAAAGCTTTTCCCATAGGGTACTGCCAGCAAGTTCCTTATATCCAGTTTCTTCCATCATAAGGTGTCTCCACTTTCCTTTCCCGGCTACATGGAGTCTGATTTTTGATCTATCGAAAGAAGTGTTTCCCTCTTCTAAAAGAACCTTTTGTAAAGCCATTATACAGCATTCAGCTAAACGGAGCCAAAGGAGGGGTTGTCTGCCGAAAACTGGGCTCGCTTTCTGGAAACATTGAGCAGCAATTAGTGGCTTCCCCCACGCCAAATGAAGTAAACCGCAGTTGTATGTGATCAACAGAGACTTATCCTGTGAGAGAGAAAACGGCTTCACTTTTCTAAGGGATGAACAGTTCCTTAGAGCTTTTGAAAACAACGCAGCGGAAGCATGATATTTTCCAAGCTGATAGTATATGCAACCAAGGTTGTTCTTGAAAATTCCTGAAGTATCTGCTTCTTCGGAGACACCCAAAAGCTCTAAAACCTTTTGATGATTCCCATGAGCATACTCAAGCTGGGATTTCAAGAGGAGAGCCATAGAGGAGTCCCTTATTTGAGCAATGTTCATTGCATGTTCAACTTCACGCTTCGCCAGTCTCAAGTTTCTGGTAAGAAGCAAAAACCGGACCTTGTAAAGCTGCAACTCAAGCTTCGGATCAACGGTCGAGAATGACCTTTCGCCTAATGTCGGGAGAATTTTTTTTGCCAGAAGCTTCATTCGTCTCTCCACCTCAATTTCTGCTATAACATTGTCATACCCTAGATTTTCCTCGCTTGATACCTGAGTTGAAGAAAGTTGCACTGTGCTTCCATTTTCTTCTTGACTTCCAAAACCATAAACTTTGTCGATATAGCCAAACGCATACTGCAAATAATACTTGTAAGATACAGAGAGAAGGAAACATCATGCAATGAAATTATTTAAGTGAAAAATGCAAGACATCATTCAAGGATGCCACAGTATATCATTCAAGTGAAAATCCAATTCCTCGCAACAAAGTAAAAAAGTCCAATTTCGCATGGCAGATTATATGATATAACATATTTGTTATTCATGACAAGTATAGAATCTTGCAGGCACACCGAAGAAAAGCAAAAAGAAAAAAAATGATGGAGACAGAAAACAACTAGATTTCAATGTGAAGAAACTTTACGAAACAGCCCGTAGATATTGGTTGAATTTTCCACTAGCAAAAGAGATCAGAGGGACTACATTTCAAGACTGTGAGACCAGTACAAACAATACTTACCAAAAATTTTACAGCATCACGACAAGCCAGTGCGATATCCAGCAACAAGAAACAGATACGAAGTGCGATTGTCTGCATATAAATATCAAGTGCCTATTTTAGAAACAGTAGGACAGATTGAACAAAGCACAACAAAAAAAGATGGAAGATACATACATCGTCTAGTGGCTCCATATTTTGAAACAAAGATTCTAGAATGGATAAAGATTTTGTATACTGATGCAGGTGAAACCAGGTAACTGCCTGCAGGAGACCAGTGAACATCAATACTTGACCTTGGCAAATGCGAATACTAAAAAACATGGGGATACATCAGAACATACAATGTTGAGAATCGTTACTGTAGTATCAAATTGATGATACTTAGACAAGTAGACGTTAGTTCCAGGGTTTGCGGCTTCCGCTTGGTCTTCCGTTGAAGAAATAGAAGAGAGACAAAAAAAAAAGAAAAAAAAAAGAAAAAGGGAAGAGGATAACAGGAACTCCAATTTGAGATCATCTCCCATAGTCATAGACGACAAAAAAAAAAAAAAATGCAGAAGAAGATTTGTGATGAAATAGATAGATAGCTTTTGCAGGTTAACACTTTTGAGAGAGTAAAGGGCAACACAATACCTTGACAAGGTAAAGCTCTGCCAGCAGTTTCTTTGATTCCGAGCCACCATCCCTGAAGTACTTTGCAATTGCCATATTGTGTAGAACCTGCTTGATTATTAAAAACAATACATGACCCATTTTGTTGAAAAAAGAAAAGCATATCTCTTAAATATTTTCACAGTTGAGTAGTAAACTAGTTTACGAAGAATATAATATCACAAAAACCTCAATACTGATTGATACATCAAGTCAAACTTGAATCCGAAAACAAAAATAAAAACTGACCTTGGGATCGTTATGCCTTTTCTGAGCGAGCTGACCTAAAATGTCGATACACTCCTCGAATTTGCCAGATTGGAAACAGGAAAGAGCGTTCGACGCATCGCTAGCGAGATCTTGAGGATCCATGAAATTGAAATCCTAATTGAAACCCTAGCAAATAAATTTTGGTGGAGCGAGTCCCATTTTTATTAGGCAAGTCAATTACGCCCGAAACCCGGCTGGCCCAACCCGGCCCTAAAACATGTCCAGGGTCTTTCGGATTCAGCCCGTTCGGACTATAAGATTTTTCAAACCGGACTTGGATCCGCTCGAAAAGTCTTTCAACATATATATATTTATACTTTTTTTGTTAACATTTTTGTTTAATTTCAATATTTAATTAATGATTTATTGTAAATAAAATTTAAATTTCTAATCCTAGTTTTCATACTTTTAAATTTTTTTATCTATAATATTTTATATGAATTATATATTATTTTATTTAGTTAAAATATTAAAATTTTATTTAGTTTATATTTTTTTCTTTTAAATTAAGTTGGTTGTAGTAAATATAGATGAGTTATTAAAATTTTGATTAATTTGTTTTATAGTGCATCTTTAAACACTGTTTTTCTAAATTTATTAATTTGAATTTTTGATCACTAAGATAAACTTGGAAAAGTCCAAAAAGTATTATAGCCCTGTTAGAGCTGTGTGATGAATTCAAAGCAGCTGCGGGTTGTCAAAAGGGATGATTCATCACACAGATGAATGTTGTAGGTTGTTAATGAATAGGGATCCATTTGGAGAGAAGGTTGAGATGAATAAGTTGTTGATAATAGCAAGCATATTCGACCCAAAAAAGAAGATGAAGTTTGCTCAGCTTTGTTTCGACACACTTTATGGTAAAAATAGTGTTGAGGCTACTCATCTTCATGATTCAGTCTTGCAAATCCTTAAGGATATGTTTGCGGAGTATAGTGTTTTAGTGAACAGAAGTAGCAGTGGTGAATCAGAGACTTCTACTCAGTCCCAAATAGCAACTTCTCAGTCTCAAGAGCAAGTTGGAAGTGATTATTGTGAGAGAACCGTTGGTTATGAAAGCATGGAGATTGGAGAGTATCTACAAAGAGGTGGTTAAAGAACTAGAAATTCAAGATTCATCAAATGAGCTGGATTTGTATTTGAAAGAAACTGTGGAGAATCCAAACTTTCTAAATGGTGCTGAGTATGATTTGTTATCTTGGTGGAGGATCTATAGCCCAAAGTTCTCGGTTCTATCACTTATTGCTAGAGACATACTTGCAATACAAGTGTCTTCAGTAGCATCGGAATCTGCATTTAGCACTAGTGGGAGAATATTAAACCCACTACATGATTGAAGACTTGAAGTCTTGATGTACACCGAGCAATGGATGAAATGTCAGATTCATGTCAATGAAAAGGGAGTGATAATAATCTAACAAATACTTGCGGATGTGGAGTTGCAAGATGATCTCATGAGAGGTAATATCTTCTCTTAAACTCTTTTAACTCGAATGTGCTTTATACTTTCTATTTTTGACAATCGATCTTTTGCTTTGATTGTAGAGTTTGATCCTGAATTCAACTTGCAAGGATTGTAGAGTGAGTTCCAATTTCAAATCAAGTTTTAAGTTTGATGTCTTTGATGAAACACTTTTGATTTCTTACTACTGAACTAATAATCTTTTGTTTTGATATGTAGAGTTTGATATGCTGAAATGAATCAACTCGCAAGGAGCCAAGCCAAGGAGTCAAGGACGGTTTCAAGTAGCTTTCAAGTTTCAAGGTTTAAGTTTCAAGTTTCAAGTCTTTGATAGTTTGATGTGTGAATTGGTCTTTTATGGTTGATGTTTGAACTTTGAGAGTGTGACTTTTGTTGGTCTTTGATGTTTGAGTTTGATGTCTGAACTTTGAGAGTGTGACTTTCGTTGGTCTTTGATGTTTGATGTTTGAATTTAGAAGTTTTAAACTTGTCTTACTCTCAGGTTTTTGTTTTCATTTTCGGGTATTATGCTACATTTTGGGTATTATGCTACATGTAGGATACAAATGGGTCCATTTTACCCGAACCAAAATTTGGGTATTCGAGTTTCAAATACGATTTGGTTCCAAAAATTACAGAACCGAACTGACCCGGAACCGAGAAGAACCGAACCGATATCCGAACCAAATTTTCTCGATTCTTAAATGGTTAAAAATTTTGCATAACCGAAAGACCCGGACTCGATCGGTTCGTACCAGATCCGACCCGAGGACCCGAATGCCCAGGGCTATTTGAAACAAACAAATTCAGATGTTTAAAATAAAATAAAAACGATTTTCGTATGAGAAACAAAAATATTGAAATTTTTAATTTTATGCTAAAACTTAAATCCTAAAATTGGAACGAAACGCCGACATTTAATACAGATGAGCAAACGACGTCGGTTTGTATTTAATACTTTGGGAAGCGGTGTAGTGTCTTGACTCTTTTTGTTTTTTTGGCTTCTCCGGTAGGCCGGACTGACTCTGATCGCCGGAGTTTCTCTTTCTTCTCAAATCCGTTGTGGAGCTAACTGCTCGTTTTGATCTCTGCGGTGATGATAAGATCCGAGCTTTATCACTCTCCCCTGTCTCCGATTCTCAAACCCTAGTCTACCTAGGAACCTTCTCTGGATCTCTTATTCTCCTCTCTCTGGACACTTCGACTAATATTGTCACGCGTCTCGCAAGTGTATCGCTGAGCGCTTCTCCCGTTGAGTCTGTTTTTGTTCTTGGAGAGGAAAGAGGGAAAATTCTCGCACTTTGTAATGGGTACTTGTTCTTGGTGGATTCGCTTCTATCTCAACAAGCTAAGAGATTGGGTGGTTTATTGAAAGGGATCAATGTGGTTGCTAAGAGAGTGAGAGGACGAGACTCTTCGAGTACTGACTTGTTGCCTTCTGAGGAAGCTGTGAATCAAATAGGGTATCTACTGCTTTTCGATGTGGAGAGTTTAAAAGCTACTTGGGGGAAATTTTGAAAGACATGCGTTCCTTTCTTCATGCTCAAATAGGGTATCTACTGCTTTTCGATTTGCGCTTTGAGGAAGCTGTGAATCAATTTCTGAAGTCTGAAAAAATGGAACCTTCTGAAGTTTTTCCTTTTATCATGCGGGATCCTAATCGCTGGTCTTTGGTGGTTTATAGTAAATTACTCTAAAGTTGTTTTTAAAATTTGACTGCTTAATCAACCACAGTTCTCTACTTTTGTCACTAAAGGCATTGTCTGACTTGTAGCCAACCAGATATTTATGATTTCTCAAGCCTTGTCCAGCTGCACTCTGCTTCACTAAGATTTTTACGTGCTTTCAGGTTCCAAGAAACAGATACTGGGGACTGCATCCTCCCCCTGCTCCTTTCGAAGATGTTGTAGATAATGGGCTGATGGCCATCCAGAGAGCCAATTTTCCAAGAAAAGCAGGAATGGACACTCCGGTTGACGAAGAGTTTTTCTCAAATCCCCCAAGTAGAGCTGATTTATTGGATTTAGCAATCAAAAACATTACCAGGTGATACAATTAATCTTTTATGTATCTTGTTTTCCTCCACAGCCTTTTGTAGTATATACCCTGTTCTCTGAGGTGCGAATTGGAATATAATGATGTTATCTGTTGCCAAAGGTACCTCGAGATATCACGTGAGAAGGAGTTAACTCACCCAGTGAGGGAGGGAATAGACACGCTTCTAATGCTTCTTTACAGAGCGTTAAACCGTGTTGAAGATATGGAGAATCTTGCATCTTCCGATAATAACTGTGTTGTGGTATGTGTTTTCTGTGAAGATAATTTACGCATGTACATATTTGATTAGCATCAACTAGAAAGGTGGCACCACAAACTAATAACTGAAAGATGTAAGAAACCTGTAATTCGGAAAGCTATTCTTTGATAGAACTATTTAGTTAAAAAGGAGAAGAAAACAAGTTTTCAGTGCCTAGTAGTCTAGGTGCGTTTTTGTATGCATTGTACTTAAACCATAGTACCAGTTTTTCAGTCATTTAGCTGAGTCTCAGTTTAGTAAACCACTGACATTTTAAGATGCTGACTCCCCCCCTAAATTACGCTGTTAACTTAATAATTTTAACTGTAGTACTCTAGGATTCATGTGGATGTTATCAGAATGTTGCTTGAGGAGTTGGAGAGTGATCTAGCTGAATGTTATCAGAATGGATGTTATCAGAATGTTGATTAACTGTAGTACAATTCAAGGACTTTACAACTTGTGTTGACAATGCAGGAGGAGTTGGAGAGTCTTCTAACTGAATCTGGACACTTACGGACTCTTGCATTCCTCTATGCAAGTAAGGGGATGAGTGCGAAGGCTCTTGCTATTTGGCGTCTCTTTACGAAGAATTATTCATCTGGTCTATGGCAAGACTCAGATGACTTGGTGCCCTATTTACTCGACAATGAGCTCATTCGGTTATCTGGTAAAGAGGCTGCTGCCGCAGAAGCAGCCAGAATTCTTGAGGAACTCTGTGATCCAGAACTGGCATTGCAGCATCTTAGTTGGGTATGACATATGATATAACTCCAAGTTGTTGTAAATTTTACAAAAAAGATTTGCATCTTGTGAGTATAATTGATGATTGTGGATGTATCATTTTTAGATTTCAGATATAAACCCATTGTTTGCTATCCAAGTCTTGACGTCAGATAAAAGGACAGAAGAGCTTTCACCAGGTGGGAATCAGGGTTAACAGAACATTTGTGTTTGATTGTGAGTCAGATTTTGATCTCTATTCGTTCTTTTAGAAACCTTTGCCAACTGTTTCTTAGGTTTTGAATTGTGATCCATCCTGGACTCGTATTGATGAATAATGGCTTAGCTGGAGTCTGGGATGACTAAATGCAAGAAGACTAAGGCTGCTTTAGGTTCAGGATACCATAATTTTGTCCGTGCATATATTCTCATGTATTTAGTGTGCTGTTCATCATTTTAGTTAATATAAGGGTTAGAATAGCCATCTGTTCCATTAACTTACAAAGTCTAATTTTGTTTTTCTTCTTGACTTTGGATTATTGAGTGTCTTGGCATATGACATTTTATGTATAATGGATTAAATACTAAAAATTTGATAGATGTGAGTGTATGTCTTTCTTAATCTTATTGCAGAGAAAGTGGTCCAAGCTATTGATCCCAAAAGGTTGAAATCATACAGAGGTACAGTTACTTAACGCATACTAGTAAGTAGTAACTAGTAAGAGGAAGGTCCACCAAAGTGTTTTTCTTGCTGACTTTATATACTGGCCAGGTACTTCCAATGGTTGATTGAGGAAAGAGACTACACTGACCCGCAGCTGCATACATCGTATGCCCTCTCACTTGCCAGATCAGCACTTGAGTGTGTTGAAGTTCAAAACGGTATCCAAGAAGCTGATGGTGGAGGCAGAGAGGCACATGATTGTAATGTTGGAAGTATTTCTTTGTTTGAAAGTGATGTACGAGAAAGATTGCAGACTTTCTTGCAGTCTTCAGATCTATATGATCCTGAAGAAATCTTGGAATTGGTAGAAGGATTAGAACTGTGGTTGGAAAAGGTTTGTCTGTCAAATCTGTTTCATTCGGTTTTGAATGGTTCTATAAAAGTGTCGTTTAGGTGTGTATCCTAGGATGCTTCATGGTTCTGATGGTGCACTGATGATTATTCAATGAATTTTCTACTGTCAAAATTACGTGTTGTTTTACCGATTTGACTTGTCAATTTTTTGTTGTTTTTTTATAGGCAATCCTATACCGAAGGATAGGGCAGGAGACATTGGTCCTCCAAATTCTTGCTTTGTAAGTTCACTTTAATAGTCAAAGAAGTAATAAAGAACATAATTGAATTGTCTATCTGATTATTCTGGAAACCAAAGATTTTGAGAGCTTATGAAGTAAGCAAATATAGTTTATTGTAAATTTGAATGTGTGGTTACTGATAAGATGTTCTCTGGTGGGCGCCAGGAAGCTTGAGGATTGTGCAGCTGCAGAGCAATATTGTGTAGAGATTGGAAGACCAGATGCATTCATGCAGTAGGTTCTTTTCCTTCATTTCATCGCTGTATTGTGAATATCATCCCACGATTTGCTCTTCTCCTTGTTAAATCCCTAAAGTTGATCTTAGGTTGCTTGATATGTACCTGGATCCTCAAAATGGTAAAGAGCCTATGTTTAAGGCTGCTGTTCGCCTCCTCCACAACCACGGGGAATCACTTGATCCTTTGCAAGTTCTGGAAGTAAGAACTCCCAGTCCTCCATATGTCAAAAGAACGTTGATATTGCCTCTTATCCTATAGCTTTTTCATTTGGTTGTTTGATGATAGAGTTGACATCATGTTTTATTTTACAGAAACTGTCTCCTGATATGCCCTTAAAACTGGCATCAGATACAATATTGAGAATGCTGAGGGCTCGGGTTCATCATCATCGTCAAGGCCAGGTAAATATTCACAGTCCCTACAGTTTCGTGTATTCTATATCTGCTAATATTGTGAATACCTTATTTTCTGGGAAGAACAGGGTTGGAGGAAAATTGTGTTTTAGTTGTCAAATTTGGCATTTAATATTGATAAACTAATCAGATTTGTTACTGACTTTCAAGTTCCTCCGATATGTATGTATATGCATTATTGTCTGAATGATCTTAAGTCAATACACAATATCTCACGTGCATTGGATGTAGACTCGAGGTTAGCAAGATTAGAAGAAAGATCACGTCAGATGCAGATAAATGATGAGAGCCTCTGTGATTCCTGATGATACCATTGTCTGTTACAAGGTTAGTCCCCGCCTAGAAACTAAGCTTTACATTTGTCAATATAATTCTGATCTCTGAGGCGACTTTTGCTGTGGTCTTTCTTCTTCTTCTTCTTCCCAGTGTTACCGACGCTTGGGTGAATCAAAGTCAGTAACAGGCCGTGACTTCAAGAGAGATGCTCTGATAAAACCCGGTTGGTTAGTAAACCGGTAGCAGAAGACGCCCCCCTCTTGTTCCGCAACGATCACTTTTTTTTTCCACCTGACCTCTAGCCTCTCACAAACACAGAGCCTGTACAGTACACAAGCAGCAGCTCACGCAGTTCCGCTAGCTTAAAAGTTGTGGTTGTGGTGGTACTGCGAGCTTGATACAAGATAATGAAGAACACAAGGGAGGATCTGTATTCGATTGTCATTAGCTTCATAAACCTCATCTCTCGACTCGAATCGGCAATATTTCAAAGATTCTTCATGTTCTATAGGCTTTTTTTCTTCCCATTGTGACAAGACAATAATACTGTATATGAATTTATGTAAGACGAAGGACCATTTTGGCTAATAAACGAAAATTAATAAATAATTTATATAAAAAAAAAAAAAATACGAAGAAAAATCAAACAGACGAGTCTCGCGAAAGAGAAGGTCAGGGGGAAGAAGACGATCTTCCAATTCAGGTTTCTGCTTTTATCTTCTTCCATCAGAGCATACATACGTCGAATCGTATATCGCCGATCACCGGTTGAAGCTAACAGTTTAAAATTCGGGGGAAAGAAAAAAAAAAATGTCGATAAATATGAGAACGCTGACGCAAGAGAGATGATTTGGAAATATATATATATACTAGTATTCGTAGTACGGGAAACCTCACTTACTTAATTACTTTTGTATAAAGTTTGTATATGTCATATATGTATAATGTGTTAGTAGTTCCTTTTTTTTTCTGATCATCTATATTTTATAATAAGTCGTAATTCGTCATCTT
Source organism: Camelina sativa (assembly GCF_000633955.1). Taxonomy (NCBI): domain Eukaryota; kingdom Viridiplantae; phylum Streptophyta; class Magnoliopsida; order Brassicales; family Brassicaceae; genus Camelina; species Camelina sativa. The sequence continues at coordinate 11,004,863 of NC_025701.1, read as the reverse complement.
TTGAATACATAGAACTAAATAATGAAAGAGAGCTCATGAATGATGTAATTAGATTATCACAGTTCACAAAGTGCGGATAAATAATACGTCTCTAGCTAGAAACATATGAACGTGCAACCCTCGGGTGCATCTCATCCTCATCAGCTTGAGTCAGCGTTACACATATTCTGGACACATGTTTTTTGGTTTCAGAAAGCTTTAGACTTTAATCAATATTATTTAGTTCTTCGTATGTCTTCTTTTTATAATTAATATCATTGATTATAATTAATCAGCTTACCATAATTTTGGAAAGAAGATAGCGAAGAAAATACTTCTCCTAGTTGTTTTAGTGTCTAGTCTTTAAAGAATACTTCTCCAAATTTGGAATAACCATGCGATTCACAAAACCAATCAGAATATTCTATCTAATATTTCATTTAAAAAATAAGTCAAAATTAAATTAAAAAAAAGCAAAACAAATTAAAGAAACAAATTCTATATACTTTTATTTAAGAAAAAATAAATATTCATCTGGTTTAAATTTTACAATTAAACTAAGTTATATATCGGTTTGGGTTTATAAGTGAGAATTAAGGTTTAGATTTTACAATTAAAACAAAATTATATGCCGGTTTGAGTTTACAAATGAGGTGGTTAGGGTTTAGATTTTACAATTAGAACGAAATTATGTCGGTTTGGATTTACAAATGAGATGGTTAGGGTTTAGTTTTTACAATTAGAACGAAATTCTATGTCGGTTTGAGTTTACAAATGAGATGGTTAGAGTCTATATTTTACGATTAAAATGAAATTATATATCGGTTTGGGTTTACAAATAAGATGGTTAGGATTTAAATTTTACAATTCAAATAAAATTATATATATCAGTTTGGATTTATAAAAAAACGGTTTAAGTTTTAAATTTCATAGTGTATATAAATTTTAAATTTCCTTATTTTAATGGGGTAAACCTAAGTATTGTCCTTTATAAACCAACGTGATAAAAAAAATATATCTTCTAAACTATCATCAGATTATCTTCTAAATTATCATCAGATTACCTTCTAAACTATCATCAGATTATTTCCTTATTCTAAATTATCTTCTAAGTTTTAAAAATTACCATCAGATTTTTAGCTTTACAGGGCATTTAGTGGGTTTCCAATTTAGGTTCAGACGGGCCCATTGCTGAATCTGGCTCGTTACAACCCTAGTCCAGTTATTGGATGGCCTCCCTCTCTATGTGTTCAAACTTCACTTAAGATTGTTTCCTTAACCTTTTTACTAATTAGTAATTAGTATCAAATTATCCCTCACGTGAAAAACTGTTTTATTTCTTTTATTGCAGCAAAAATAAATCTTAAATGACATAAATTTTACCAAACGTGTTCAAATCCTAAACACTCCTATTCATCTCCCATTTTCAAAAGTTCTTTAATATAAAATCTGAAGCCTCTATTTTCTTGTTCACAAATCAAACACCATTTTTTCATGATCGGACTTCATGAAACTTTTCTTTTACAATTTAAAAAACATCCACACGTAATAAAGAATGAGACGAAAACTAATGGTGCATAAATTACAGAGTGACAAGTCTTCAACACTTCAGTCATCTCTAAAACATGATCTCTACTCTAGATGATCAAACAAACAAATAACCATATTCTCAACAACCATAACTTTTTCATCATTGGTTTTTCATAGCTAACTAGATAATGTGAGGTTGAAATTAATAGAATACAATATAATTATATATTTTTTATAGTTTATATAACATAAATACTCTTTTAAATAAGTATCTATTTTGTACAAAAATTATAATTTTTTTTCTCTCAACTATGGTTTTATAGCTTTTATTTGGAAATTATAATATTATCTACAACACAATATGTTCATAACAACATAATTTTCATAATGTGATAAGGACAGTAATCTTTAAAATCATAATGTGATAAATATCATAGTGGTTAAGATCCTAATAAAGAATTGTATGAATATAATTATGAATGATATTTAGATATTCAACTTTTTTTTTTTTTTTAATTGGTATCTTTGAAAGATCTTTTGTGAATTGTGTTCAATTTTTTATTTTTATGTTTACTTTTTATTTTATTTTAATTATTGGTTTGGAAAGTAGTCTTGCATCCAAAAAAAAATTAATTAATACGACGTCGTTGGAGAAGCTCTCAAAAGCCACACATGTGACTCAAGACGGCCCCTTGCGTTGTTTTAACAAGTGGGATGGATTAATTCATAAATTCATTTAATTAAATGAGTTAGATGAATAATTGGGTTAACCGACTATAATACATATTAATTAATATTTAATATTAAATAATTATAATTAATTACAATATAAATTAATTAATATTTAATATAAAATTATAAGATGATGATGATGACATCATATTGTTGACTATGATATATATATATATATATATATGACGATGGTGATGTTAATATGATTATGAAAGTATAACGATGATGATGATGATAGTTACATAATGGTAGTATGATGATGTTGATATGATGATGATGATGATAGTATGATGATGATAATATGACGATGTTGATATGATGATGGTAGAACGTTGATATTTAAATCTCTCATAACGATCCCACAAACCACATGAGAATGAGATGTGCTCGAGATATCAATATTAACTCAATATATATTTTGATCGTAAGGAAAATAAATTAGTTTCATTCGAATGTTTGGTGGTGACAAGAGTCTGATAATATATCTTTTGTCCACCCACGTTTAGTGACATGAGCCATCGAGAAAGAGGACTTGCTTGTAAATGAGCAAACTCCACAATACAAAACAACAGTCTTACGTCCGTAGGAGACTAATCTGCCTTTTCGAATATGTTATACCCAATACAATACTTGTAGCAAATAAAACTTAGTTGGCTTTATTTGACAAAATAAATTTTGTACAATGACATTCTGATGCTTAAATCATAATGGGATTGAGTGGAGAGTAACATGAAAAGCTACCGATTTACCAAATATTGAGACATATGATGATAATATTTGAGCGTATTTGAGTGTTTTAATGAACTTTTAATCGAGTATTGATACCGGAATACTAAATTGCGAGACAAATGAATGGTTCACTTGGTAGAATTATAGAGCACGTCTACACCATTTCAAGAGAAAATCAGTAATTTAAATTTTATAAAATGGGATACTAACTAGAATTTACTCTAGTTTTGATAAATTTGGTTATTATTATAAAAGTTCCAAAAAATACTTCAAAGAAAAGTACGAAAATTGTAAGGAAAAAGATTTCGGTGTATTGATTGACTCATAACTAAATTTCCATAAAATACTTTATAATCTAAGAAATTAAATTTACATTATATATAGATTTACATTACATTAAATTAAAATGTACATTATTATGGAGTATTTTTGGATTAAAGGTTGTATTAGTCCCCCAATTGCAAATCCATAGACATATTAAAAGAGGTGTGCCGCATCTCGCAAACGGGTTTTTAACCCACATAACCCAAAAAGCTTTCTTCAGTATAAAACCGATTCGACAAATCTTATAATCGGACTCTTCTTGGATCTTTTATTTTTTGCAAAATTAGCAAAACCCTAGATTTCTTCTACTCTTCGTAATCGATTTCAATGGAAGGTACATCGTCGGCCATCGCGAGGAAGACATGGGAGCTAGAGAACAACATTCTCACCGTCGAACCACCAGATTCAGCCTCCGACGGCATATTCCACTACGACGACGCTTCGCAAGCCAAAATCCAGCAGGAGAAGCCATGGGCTGCCGATCCTAACTACTTCAAGCGAGTCCAAATCTCAGCGCTCGCTCTTCTCAAGATGGTGGTTCACGCCCGCTCTGGTGGCACTATCGAAATCATGGGTCTTATGCAGGGTAAAACCGATGGTGATACCATCATCGTTATGGATGCTTTCGCTTTGCCTGTTGAAGGTACTGAGACTAGGGTTAATGCTCAGGCTGATGCTTACGAGTACATGGTTGAATACTCTCAGACCAATAAGCTGGTAAGAGCTCCTTGATTGGCTAGGGTTTCTCTTTTGTTCCTACTTGATTTATGGTGTTTTAGGGTTTTAGAGATTCCCTTCGTAGTGATTCTTGTTTTATTAGCTTTTGGTTGATTGATTAGTTATTTATGTAACTTGAACTTATAGGCTGGGAGGTTGGAGAACGTTGTTGGATGGTATCACTCTCACCCAGGGTATGGATGTTGGCTCTCGGGTATTGATGTTTCGACGCAGATGCTTAACCAACAGTATCAAGAACCTTTCTTAGCTGTTGTGATTGATCCAACAAGGACTGTTTCGGCTGGTAAGGTTGAGATTGGGGCTTTCAGAACATATCCTGAGGGACATAAGATATCGGATGATCATGTTTCTGAGTATCAGACTATCCCTCTTAACAAGATTGAGGACTTTGGTGTGCATTGCAAACAGGTACTTATCATTCTCGATGATTGATTTTTTTAATCTAGGAGGCTTAGATTTTTTGCTATTGTGATTGATTGATTGATTTGTTGTTTGTATGTGGCAGTACTATTCATTGGACATCACTTATTTCAAGTCTTCTCTTGATAGTCACCTTTTGGATCTCCTTTGGAACAAGTACTGGGTGAACACTCTTTCTTCTTCCCCGCTGCTGGGCAATGGAGACTATGTGGCCGGACAGATTTCAGACTTGGGTAAATTCTTGGATGTGCTAGAGCATGTTAATTTACTTTTAACCCAGGTCGTAGTTTAATATTTTCCCTTCTCTTACCATTTAATCTTTTACTGGTGAAGCTGAGAAGCTTGAGCAAGCGGAGAGTCAGCTCTCTCACTCCCGGTTTGGAGGAGGAATTGCGCCAGCTGGTCACCAAAGGAGGAAAGAGGTTTGTCTTGGTGGCTTTAACAAATTTATTTGCTATCTTCTCAATCTTTATTGACTGTCTGAGATACTGGAGCATGATTTTGAGCTCATATACATATGCCGCTTGTCAAGCTTTTTCCTATCTAGAAACTTAACGTTTGGCGAATTAAGTGCTACTATCAAGATCTAGCGACTTGGATGGGTAATTTGTAGTTTGATTGATAGCATTTGAGATCTTTATTCTCAGGCAGTATGTTGATTGGATATAAACTGATCATAGATACTCGCTACCTGCACAACATTATGGTTCACCTTGTCTGGTTGTGGGATTTCACAGTTTTTAATGTTTGTTTAGTCAAAAAAAATGTCCAGAGTTGTTTAAGTTTGCACTAGTAACACTTGGGAGACTTTGATGTGTCAATTATTCTAACCAGTTGTTGCCAATAGTCTTGTGTCTGCTTCCTAGTGTAGTATTATTATCTCTGGCTATGTGACTGTTTTGGTTTGGGAGATTTCAAATTCTAAGCAGGTGTTTTTTGAATCACTTTCAGGATGAGTCTCAGCTCGCTAAGATAACTCGGGATAGCGCAAAGATAACGGTCGAGCAGGTTCACGGGCTAATGTCACAGGTGAGTGAATACATTCTGACACGCTGATACTATTTTGATCCTTTGTGGTTCATGGATCCATAAGATTCACTAAACTCTTTCATCAATTGATATGCAGGTTATTAAAGACATCTTGTTCAATTCCGCACGTCAGTCCAACAAACCTCCCAGTGAAGCATCTGATCCAGAGCCAATGATCACATCGTGAAGTTTGTTATTCTTTTGTTGTGTCTGCGCGAATTGACTTTGGTTTTGACCCGGTTTATGAGGCAATGCACATTGTTTCCTATATCTCTCTAGTGTAGTAGTATCTGCTTCAGACAAGCTCTTTGGGTTACTCTAAAATGACATTAACATGACAACTTCGATCATTATGTTTTTGTCTTTGACATCTTGAATTTGGTATCAAAGGCTTAGTAATTATTCCATATACAAAAGAGCATGCCTGTGAAAACCATAATCCAGACGCATTTAATGATTTCAAACTTGAAAGTCAATTAACAGTTGCGGTTTACTTGAAGAATGTATGACTGATACACAGCCATGTGCTATAAAATTTGATACAACCATACAAACGTTACCAAAAGAATGAAGCAACAAAGAAAAGAGGTTCTAAAATCAAATCTCTAACACTTGTACAAGTTGTCTTCATCACTTGAAATTCAGTTATCCTCACAGGAACAGTTAACCTTCCTGTTGTTCACATCTCCTTTGTTACAGAGAGAAAAAACTGAAATTGCCAGTACAACAAGACAGAGAAGAAAACAGTCAGTTGGAAGTGATTAAATTGAGGGAGTAACTCGAGTAGAATAAGAGTAATACAGTAAATTACTTTCTCACTTAACCAGCGCGTCACTGCGTAAAAATCACAATTTTTGGGCCTTCAGTGATATAACCCGACCTGCTTCGTTTATGATACGTGATCATGGTTAGGTAGATTAGCGTATGGTTAGGTAGATTAGCGTATGGTTTAAGTATTTTCCATTTATGCATTAGGGTTTTGATTAAGTTGTATCAAGACCTATATAATGGTCTTTATTGATTAATGAGAAACCAAGCCCCAAGAATTAACCTTAATCTCTAAGAGAGAATTAGGGTTAAGAGGGAGCTAAGCTTTCATATCTTCCTTAATTCACAAGCAAATAGTTGGTTCATAACAGTTTACCAATAAAATGGACAAATTAAAGTAAAGCCCAATATCTGCCTAAAGTGTAGTTGAATAGAAGAAGAAGAAGGTCTGAGTCTGAGAGTGTTCGTGTTCGAAGCCAAGCAGAACTTTCTTCTTCTTCTTCTTGGTTTTGCCATTGATGCATTGCTTTATCGGTTGGTTAATCGAGGCATTGAAGCGAGAGCACTCTTGTTAAGAAGTTGAAACCCTCACACCTAACATTGGGGTAATTGAAGCATTTGCTTCAGTTTCGTTTCTGTTACCAATGTGAAGGTTTAAGCTTCTTGACAAGAGTGCTCGCGCCTCGCGCTTCTCTTGTATCTTCGTTTTTTTTTTTGTTCTTTTTTTGAATTGAAGCAATGCTTCGATCGTCTTCATCATGGATCTAACTTGTAAGAATCATCTTCTAGATTTCTCTCAGCCATTTGATACATTTGTGATTTCATTCACTTCTTTTTTTTTTGCCATATGGGAGTGTGTTTAGTGTATTTATACGTTTTGGTTCTTTTGGACTTATTTAGTTAATGGCAGATCTCAGTAGTCAGTAATCCCCTAAAGACATGAATTTGATTTAAGAGTATTTAGCATTTCCTCCAAATGCATTTAGATTTTAGACTGTTCTGTAGTCTTTTTTCCTAAAGCATCTTGGTTAACACAAAGCAAGGTTTAGTTGATATAGCAATCTCAACTTGAGTTTGATGACAAGTTCAGATGTGTGGAATCTTTTTCCAGGATAATGATTTCTTTATTCTCATCTCACTCACCATTTATGAGGTCCAAGAAAATGTGTGTTTATGTAGAAGCTGAGGATTTCAAGTTCAAACCCAGAGAGGTACATTTCGGTTGATGCACAAAGATATTATCACTTCCTTCAGTTTGTGTGGTACAGGGCTGCACTGACACTCCTGTTGCTCCATCACATCGTTCATGCTTGGGACCATTAAAGTGTTTACTTACAAGATGTTGCATTAATAGACTTGAGAGGTGATTGTGGATGGGTTACAATTTTCTCGCAAGATGTTTAGCCCTTGAGTCAGACAACACTAGAAGGTGTGAAACGGACTGAGAAGTATTGGGATACTTGAGAGAACATTGAGGAAATGTGAGTACAGTGGGTCATTGCTCTGCAGTATAAATCTTTTGTTGATTACAGATCCAAACCAATATGAAGTTGTAAAGACAGACATGAACAGAAAGTGAAGAAAACTCGGAATCAGACAAGAAAGCGCCAGTCTTTCAATGTATATATATCCCTAACAGGTACTGTTCTGATTCCCAATACTGTAATTACATCGTTGGCCTTATATTTCCAGTATCCTTCTGAACATTCTAGAGTAAAAACTGAAAAGCATGAAGTTCGTAGATGTGGCATAGTATCCTAGGGGTTATGGGATGTTACTCCCCAATGTTTTTAACAAGTAGTAACTAACAGTAAACAGAGACATTGAATAATGCATTTTATTTGAGAAATATCATCTGAGACTTGTGGAAGCTACTAAGACTAGCTAACATGTTGATGCAACAAAAAGGCTTGCAGGGTTTTTGTTTTGCTTAATATGCATATCATTTTTCAGACTTTAAAGAAGCACATAGTTTTGGTGCTTGATTTTTTTTTACATTAATCCTAACAGACATTTTCTTTGTCTTGTTGATTAGCCATCCCTAGGCTTAAACAACATAACAAATTAAGCTGATACATGCATCAGCTTGAGTTTTAGCACATGAGTGATTGATGATGATGATGCTCCATTAGCAATATTTCTAGAAGAGAAACCCATTCTCTCGAGAAGATGCAATTGCAAGAAGGTGAGATATGACATAAACGACATGACCACCACCATCTAAAATTGGAGATCCCATTGGGGGGGTCTGCAAATTAAAAACCACCTCAAATTCCATAAAATGAGGTGGCTTTTAGAGCAGAAGGAGAGGAAAAAAGTGTTGAGATTAGCAAGAGATCATCCATTAAACCATAGAATGGCTCTCTTGACTTGAGAAGAAGAAGATGATGTGAAGCTTGATAGCTACCAAAGAGACTCTAAGCTTCTTCAACGGTAAGGAATGAGAGGTGGCTGAAGCGGAAAGCCGGTTACACCTGTGGCACAGCAAAACACACTTGTCAACAATATTATTATCGTATATATGTATCTTTTTTTTGCCTTTGGTGTTTTATATCTTATATGTCAGATACGAACCTTGTTGCATAGAAATGGTCGCAGGAGAGTAATGGTGAGGGTTATAAGAAGACAAGTGATGATAAAATGGTTGTGGCTGAGAGAAGTGAACTCCACCATGTCCACCACTGCCACAAGGATAAAAAGGAGCAGCGGATGCGGCTGCTGCCGTTAGTCCACCGCCTCCGCCATTCCCGTATACTCCATATTGTCCCCCTGAATTGCAGCCGTACACGCCGTATAAGCTCTGCGACACATCATGTTAACTAATTGTTAGATTAAGGTTATGTTATATATGAATTATGATCATGAATAAACCAAAGTAATAGCTAATTGTTAGATTCTCTTAGACAGAAAAAAAGATTCTTAAGTTCGTTATACGAACTATTATGTCAGAAAGATAAGAAAAGTTACGGACCGTAGGGAATGATGAGTAATCTGGCGAGTATGGAGAGTACCTGCGAATATCAAATCAAATGTGTCTTTTTCAATTACAAAACAAAACAGAGTACACTTTTAAAGAGTGACAACAGAGATGAATGGATGCACGTGGCACGTGGTCATGACACAAAGACGTATAGAAAGAAGCATGTGAGGAGAGAGAGTAGAATGATTGGTGAAAGATGGAATAGGAATCAGTACATTTTTTTAGTTTTACAAGCTGTCCGTTGACCACTTTGTCAGTCATTTAAACTCTACAGAGAGTTATCTATCTACATTACTAAAAATAATAATAGTGTCGGTCCACAATCAAAATGGAGACATTAGAGGACAGCCAGCTATGTTATGCAATTGCATTGAAACTTATGAGTTGGCATTCTTTTGGTCTCAAATGGTATCATCATCATGTTATGTTGATGCATGCATGTACTAATCATCATTATCATTTTACATGGAAAAAACAAAGTAGGGAAAAGAAGAGTATACCCAAAGAGATTGAGAGGGAGGTGGGGATAATGAGGGAAAGTTGGTGGTGGTGGTGGTGGAGGAGGTGGTCCAAAACCAGTCTGCATTGTTCCCATCATCACTCTCATATTGTTAATCCTGCCTCCTCCTCCTAACACATTAAACATCATCATCACCATCACTTTGATGATCGATACAATGATCCATTAACATCAATCACCAACTATATATTAAGGTTATTAATTTCGATAGTTTGGTCACACAAGTTTCTAATTTAATAAAACCAACTTTGCATACTCACTAACCATATATATTAACTAAGAATTATCCCCTTTTGTTTCCTTGATCTAACTTGCATAGCACCATCTAAAGAGAGAGATAGATAATATATATTAACCATGGTTAGGAGTGGAGGGCTTGGATCTTTGAAGACCAAGAGAGGCAAGATTGCAATTTGCTCTTCTCCCGTCGATCACCGGAGTAGCGTCCACACAAGCTCTCCTCGCCGCCTCCGCCTCCCTAAATGTCACCTGATCATTGATCATCACCACTTTAACTTATAATTTCCCCTTTCTAATTAAGTATACACCGTATACATATATACATATCACTCTCTCTTTCTATATATATATATATATATATATATATGAAGGAGAAACAAGGAGTTGTATATACTGTACGTACGAATCCATATCCCTTGGATCTGCCGGAGGCCTTGTCGGTAATGACTACGGCTTCCAAAATTTCCCCAAACTGCTCAAAGTGCTTCTTGAGCGTCTCCTTCTGCGTCTCCCAAGCTAGTCCTCCAACAAACACCTTCGTGTACGTCGTGTCTCCCAACCCTATTCCTCCCGCCATTTTTTTCTTTCTCCGATCGATACTCTCTCTCTCTAGGTATAGGAAGTTAAAAAAAGGAAACCAAATAGCTAATCTCTAGCTATATCTCTCTATAACTATGTTTCACTTGTGGGATGGTGAGAGACACAAAGGTTAATAAGCAAGAAGTCGGCTAGTCTATATAAATAGTAGAAAAGAGATTAGAGATCTACTTATAGTAGTAGATTCATAAGATAAGTTTTTTTTTAGGGTTGATTGATATCAATATTGTGTAATGAGAACAAGAAGAAGAGGGAAGAGAAAGAAAAAAAAAGCTGGAAATAAAATAATTAAAGTGATGTTATTGGACGTAGATTATATAAACAGACAATATTGCCCCCATTATCCAACATCATCTACGCATTTGTATTGGTCGTGTCTCTCACGCAGCCTCTTTGCTCAAAGGATCTGTGGTCGTGACGCGAATGGGATATGCGTGAGAATTGAGGCATCGGATGTTTTATTTTATTTAATTGAATTATCTCCTGCCTGCCGGTACGTTTCAATTATTTAAAGAGAGAGTAAAGGAGGAAAAAAAGGTATGATTTACACATTATGAAAATGTTTTATTTCCCTCATTTTCTCTAGCTAATATAGTTTTTATATCCTTCTTCTTAACAACCTACATCTAGCTAGTTGGTCAAATTTAAGCAACGGTTGTAGTTTAATTTGTACTTTGTGATCTTATTGAGATATAGTTGTAGTTGTTATACAATTTATTTCGAGAAAATTGGAGGATTTGATTATACAGTACTTTTTCATTTGGGCCAGACAAAGGCAGTTTTTAGTTTTATTTGTATATATAATTGTGGAGATGACGTACGTGTGAGGCATCCGTTGTATCACTTGTAAATCAAATATTGTGTTTTGCTTTGTTCTTTGTTTTTGCATGGGTCTTTTATTTATCGAACATATGAATTTTATAATACAACTTGTAGTTATCAATGGGGACATTATTCTAATTTTCTCTTTCACAAACTATACATTTTAAAAAAAAACAGTAAAATAAATATATTAGGTACAAGATCTCTTACTGCGCAAAGATAATCTTCTCCATTGGAAGAATCACTTGTACCTATTTCCTATTATTACCCAACCAAGCCGTAATATAAAAAGCCTTGCAAAGAATACATGCATGGTGTGGTTCCAACTTCCAAGCCTTCCTTTATAAAGTGGATGGATCATTCTCCATTCATATGGTTTACAAAACGAAGATCATGGGAGAGCACTCGAACCATCTTATATGTACGTATTCTTATAAATTATCATTTACATATATTCGTAGGTGTGCGAATCTCTAGTTGTTTATAAATCTAACTCCCTAGTTTTCCTCGTCAACGGACATGTTATTGTCACAAATCTATAAACTTTATATGTACATTTACAAATGTTATATAAACCAACAAATTCGTGCTATAAATCACATGTTTTCAACATTGTAGCTACAAAAATAACCAACATGTCTACACCTTTTCTGCTTCTCCTTCCTTTGATCTTCAAAGCTATCCTCCTTCTTACCGTCACTGTTACACAATCCGAAGCGTACTCCACAACGACTCCGTTTCAAGGACATGATCCGGAAAAGCTCACACACCTCCACTTCTACTTCCACGACGTCATCTCCGGTGACAAACCCACCACCATCAGAGTCGCTGAAGCCCCGAGTACAAACTCCTCCGTCAGCTCATTCGGTGCGGTTCTGATCGTCGACGCCCCGTTGACCGAGGGTCCCGATCCAAGGTCGAAGGAAGTAGGGAGAGCTCAGGGGATGTACGCATCGACGGACATGAAAACGTTTGGCTTCACAATGGTCTTTAACTTGGCATTCACGGAAGGAGAGTTTAACGGCAGCACCGTCGGGTTGTATGGACGGAATCCTATACTGTTGAAGGAGAGAGAGTTGCCTATCATCGGAGGTACGGGGGCTTTCAGGTTTGCTAGAGGCTATGCACTGCCCAAGACTTATAAGAGTGTTGATAAAGATGCCGTGGTCGAGTACAATGCATTTATTTGGCATTAATCGTTTGGGATACATATATATTGTTTCACATTTTGCTCTTTTATTTGTTTCTGTGCCTTTTAAAGTTTAAATAAAGATTTAAAGGTGTAATTTGAGTAAAACACTGTTGTAACTGGATTTTTTTTTTGGTTTAGACTTTGGACACATATGGTTTACCAAAAAAAAAAGGGGCAAAATTATCTAATTTTATCTAAACATACTTTATTATATATAGCATACACACATAATCATAGATACAAACTATATGATTTATATATATAATCCAACATGATCTGAAAAGGTCGTCCAAACTTGTATGAGACATATTAATCTTGACTTTTTCATTGTTATTGTTTTTCTTTTCTTCTTCGTTTGGTTCTTTTAACATAATGTTGATCGTTCTTCTTTCACACTGTATAATCTTGATCACACTTCTTCTCAGTTACTTGAGCAAAACGAAGATTGTTTATGGGCCTCTTCCTTTGGATGATCTAGAAGGTGGTACAAATATTGGAGGTGCCATGGGAGGAGGAGGAGAAAGATTGTAATCGCAATCCAAACGCAGTTTGTTACCTAATAACCAGATTGTATATGATCAAACAAAGAAAAATTTAATTAAATTTATGTAAATAACAAAGAAAATGCGAGTATATATACTAACGTAGGTGGCGGTTGGCTTTGGCTACTCCAACTTGTGAGGAAACAAATAAAAGCAGAAGAAACAAGGAGAGAAGAAGAGCAACTGAGTTTGATGTTTTGGCAGCCATTTTGTTAAGTGTTTCCAACTCTCTCACAAGTCACAACTACATAACAAGACCAGCTCATGACTTAATTATATAGTATCAGCAAAAATAATAATAGAAAAACATCCTTCAGATGTAAGAAGATAAGCATCGTTTAAATGTACAAGTAGCCGCCAACTACATTTCTTCTATTCAACGCGTTTTTAAGTTTACATACGAGAAAGTCTCTTGGCTCACGTCCTGTTCTGTTTTAAATTTATGTCTTCTACCTACTAAGGTTGAATTTGTGACAAAGTATATATAATATGATATATAGTCTCTTCTATTCTATGTGTTGAAATATCATAAAAACAAGGAAAAGTTTGTCATATAGCCACATATTTTATTTCGTGTTTTAAAAAAAAAAATTGGTCACAATTCACAAATGGCCACAATAATGTTTGTTTTTTTGGTTAATTGGCCACAGATTTAACCTCTCAAGCCTCAACTGAAATTAATTAATGATGATTTAGCCATTGATTAGTTTCCCTACAATATAGATGTGGCCAAACCAGTGAACCATTACAACCGACAACCTATTTATAACAAAACACTACTATATGATCTAAAAACGTGACATGATCTTCCCAAAAAGTTAAAACTATTAAGAGATCATAACAACATTAGTCTAGAGTCTTGAGTCTTGACCAGTATAGTTTCTTCATGGACCTTTTCCTTTGCGTGATTTAGAGGGCGGCAGATATATAGGTGCGGTGGGAGGGCGACGGTAATCTACAAGCGGTTCTTGACCTGCTTTTTTAACATATTACATTTTCACTATAAGCTTTTCCATCATCTACGTATGCTTTCTTCTTTACTCATCAAAAAAACAAATTTCGACTCTTCTTTAACATGAAATGACCATGATGAACTAAAAAAAACCGACAAAAGTTTTTCACTAGGAAAACACGATTTAATCATCATTCACAACTGAAAGATTAAGAAGATTAATGAAGATATAAACTGTAATCCCAAGAAAAGAAAAAAAAAACCCCCTCAATCAATCATAGTAAGTACTAAGTTATTGGGAGTTTATATTATAAATGTAGAATTCTTGTTTCAGAAAAAAAAATAAGAAGAAAAAAACACAAATATATAGCAAAGCAAGAGACTGAATAATATACTAACGTTGGTTGCGTTTGGCGTCGGCGACTCCAACCTGAAAAAAGATGAATGACAGCAGAAGAAGCAATGAGAGAAGAAAAACAACTAATTCCGATATCTTTGTAGCCATTTGTTAAAGACTTAAAAGATAAGTGTAGTCAACTCTACCACAAGAGCAGCTCTATTTATTGAGAAAATATAATGAATCTTCGTTGAAATTGCGGTACTCAGTCACGGGTCCCGTTGTACTCACCTACTACATTTCCACTCCACCCCCACTTACTTTCACTTTTTTACGTACATCCGCAAAATAAGACTCAATTTGGCTACGTTATTGGGTTATTGCAATAAAGCCGAGAGGCATTTGAGTTAGGTATGTTTCCAGTTTCCTGGTTCAATTCCATATACCGGTTCAAGAATGAGTTGCAACAGTATGTATATTCAGATCAACTAAATCAGTAACATATGACTCTACAGTGTAAAAAAAATAAAAGACCAAAACTCTCTCATCAAAGAGACAAAACGAACATAATGAATGTCGAACTAATCAATAACAAGATCCAAGCACCACCAACGGTCTTCTCTGCTCGTCCTGTTCCCATACCGACCACAACTGCAATAGCCGCGATAGTCCCAAACGCAAGACACACGGTGAACACCATTAACCCTTTCTTCTCCATCCACTCAAGTCTTTGCCAAACTTGTTCTAGCCTTTCTTTTACGTTTTCCTTCTCTTTCTCAGCTCTCTCCATCTCTGCCTCCAATCTCTTTCGCCACTCTTTCATCTCCTCTGCTTCACTCACCATCCTCTCTTGCCTCTCCTTCATACCTTCCAAGTCAAGTCTCAAAGTCACAATTGCATGTTCTCTCACAACAGCTTCACGGTCCATCTCCTTGAATATGTTCCCGTATCTTGTGTTCAGTTCCTCTAAGTATCTCTCTAGTACCGATAGATTCAAGTCCAATGACCTTAACTTCTGCATCAGTATCTTCAGCACTGTGTCCCCTGGCATTCTGCTTCCTGGCTGATGATGCCTCATCTCTTCCACGGGCTCCGCCAGCTTATTACTATTCTTCGCCATTGATGCTTCAGTCTTCGATAACATATTCTCTGGTGGGGCTTCCCGCTCGTTCTCTTTCTTCATGCTCCTCTCATCACAAGCATCGCCTTCACAGGACTCTGCTTGCTGCACTGGCTTCTTCTCCTTCTGCTCAAGATCTCCCTCTCTAGTTTTGAATGTGTTTTTGTTGTCTTGGACAGATATCAAATCCTCCAGCATTCGTTCTACGGCATCCACTCCATAGACTTCCATTAGACTCAAGGTGCAGTAGAATTCTGAACCATAATGACTTAGAAACTTTAGCTTTAAGTATCTCACCCACTTTGGATCAAGAAGTGTAAAGTTCTGCTCATGCTTCACGTTTGAAGCCGTGAAGTTTCCCATATGAACCCATGTATCAGTGGGATAAACTAGGGTGCCTTGAAGCTCAAACTCTTTCAGATTGGAAGAGTAATGCTCGAAATTAGCGAGTTTGATGGTATTTACCAATGTCTCTTCTGAAAGTTCCACGACAACAAATTTACCTTCAGTGGAACATGGATTCCTGAGGTACTTATCACTGTCTCGGCTTAGGATGCTTGCAGCTCCTTTTGCTTCCTTGTTGGAAGACAGGACCTTTGCGCCTTTTGAAGCGGATGCATAATTGTACTCTTTCCCTCCAGGCTCCATCCTGTGAATCACACCACTGACCTGATCTGATAATGATTTGTTCCTGGAATTAGACGTTCTGCTCTTGAACTCATCAAGACCAAGCGGAACAGCACGAGATGGTTGATCAACCTTTGAAACATTGGTCTCGGTAACATTCCCTGAATCTGTTTTGTTCATATTATTTTGCTTCAAAAACTCATTGTATTTGCTCTCTGTACCATTCCTTGTGCTTGTCTCGTTCAATTGAATTTGCTTCACAAAGTTATCATCTTTGCCTTGTGTATCATTCCACGTACCTGTATTGTTCATCTCACTTTGCTTAGAAAAGTCAGTATCTTTGCCTTCTGCATCATTCCCTGTTGTATCCGTCTTGTTTATCTCACTTTGCTTTGAAATGAAACTGTCCTTGCTTTCTTCTATACCACTCCCTGAAACTATGCTATTGGCCTCTGCTTCCTTCACAGATTTTTCTTTCTCTTCACTTTCTTTAATCGGGTTTGTATCATCACTCCGACTCAAATCAGATATATCATGAACAGAAGAAGGCTTTAATATTGATGAAGCATCAAAGGGAACAGCTTTTACATCTGATTGACCATCATCAAGATCAACTATTCCTACAGAGTTAGTCAAAGCCGCATCTGCAAGTCCATAAGAGTGATTTGGTTCTTAATATGTCAAGTGTACCATTGCTTTTATCTATGACTAGATGCTATCACAATGATCAAAAGAAAAGGAAGTTGAAAAGGGTATACCTTTGGCATACAAGGTGGATAAGAAAGAAAGAAGCCAAAGGAGAAACACAAGAGACAGAGAGACTTTGTAAAAGCTGTTGTTGCTTCTTCCATTATCAGAAACTCTTGTTCTAGTTCTAGTTCTTGTTCTACACAACCTTTGCATTGCACGCCCCTGTGTTGTTTACCAGCAAAACACATACTTAGAAACGTGAAAGACGAAGACTTTTTAATCAAATGAGGAATTCAAAATCGCAAGATCGGAGTAAAGAAAATAACCCACCTGAGAGAGAGAGAGAGAGAGAATCAAAGAAAGGAGATTTGTATGATCAGTAAAAAGAAACCCCCCAAGGGAAGAAGAAGAAGAAGAAGAAGAGGGTTTGGTGGTGGGCTAACGTCGCCGTCTCCGATGAGTCTGTAATCGAATCAATAGAGGGGAGTGATGTATCTTTCGTCTCCGCATCACTGAGGAAGAAAAGCGTACACGGTTGGTTCGTTCACCAATCTCTATCTCTCTCTGTTTCTCTGTATTTTTCTGGGAATCTATTATATGAAGAAGGAAGCAATCACACAACGAAGTTTTTTTTTAACGGTTGCGGCTGTAAAAAGGTAAAAGAGTCAAAGGAAAGACTTCAAATTGACAATAACAAGTTTTGTTTTCAGAAAGAAGATGATGATGAATTTGGTCTATGAATTTACAAAAAAAATTGCAATTTATTGAGACAGAGAGCCGAGAGAGAGAGGTTATTTTTTTAATATAGTATATTTTATTTCCAAAGTGTAATATTTTTTCTTTTTATTTTTATAGAAAAAATTTACAATTCCCAAATGTTGTGCTTTGTGTTCATTTTTTGTTTTCATATTTTGTAGGGATTCGTATATTCTTTAAATATTCGGAAACCAAGATAAATTATTATTCTGTTTATTACATTTTAATCATTTTATAAAGATATTATTATATAATACATGGTTGAATTTCTTAATATGAGAAAAAAAAATAAAGATATTTTTTTTTTTTTCTGAAAATCGAACTTCAAGGACCAAAGTTATGTGTATTTTTGGTTAGCTATTGAATCAGAATATTTAGCGTAAAAGAAATATCAATTTATTGATTCATATCTCGAACCTGAGAAAAGTAATGACTTTTTATTTATGTTTATTTCAGAAGAGTTCAGAAATTTAACTAATACAGTAGTTATATACAGTAACGTGTATTGTGTAGTTATAAATTGTTGAAACAAGTTTTGAAGCCTCATCAAGGTCTCCACATATATTTGACCAAAGAAAAAAGTCTATTTATAACAAAAAAAAAAAAAAAAA
>NC_025701.1:10929094-10981478 GCF_000633955.1 Camelina sativa | reverse complement strand
TCCTTGTGCTTGTCTCGTTCAATTGAATTTGCTTCACAAAGTTATCATCTTTGCCTTGTGTATCATTCCACGTACCTGTATTGTTCATCTCACTTTGCTTAGAAAAGTCAGTATCTTTGCCTTCTGCATCATTCCCTGTTGTATCCGTCTTGTTTATCTCACTTTGCTTTGAAATGAAACTGTCCTTGCTTTCTTCTATACCACTCCCTGAAACTATGCTATTGGCCTCTGCTTCCTTCACAGATTTTTCTTTCTCTTCACTTTCTTTAATCGGGTTTGTATCATCACTCCGACTCAAATCAGATATATCATGAACAGAAGAAGGCTTTAATATTGATGAAGCATCAAAGGGAACAGCTTTTACATCTGATTGACCATCATCAAGATCAACTATTCCTACAGAGTTAGTCAAAGCCGCATCTGCAAGTCCATAAGAGTGATTTGGTTCTTAATATGTCAAGTGTACCATTGCTTTTATCTATGACTAGATGCTATCACAATGATCAAAAGAAAAGGAAGTTGAAAAGGGTATACCTTTGGCATACAAGGTGGATAAGAAAGAAAGAAGCCAAAGGAGAAACACAAGAGACAGAGAGACTTTGTAAAAGCTGTTGTTGCTTCTTCCATTATCAGAAACTCTTGTTCTAGTTCTAGTTCTTGTTCTACACAACCTTTGCATTGCACGCCCCTGTGTTGTTTACCAGCAAAACACATACTTAGAAACGTGAAAGACGAAGACTTTTTAATCAAATGAGGAATTCAAAATCGCAAGATCGGAGTAAAGAAAATAACCCACCTGAGAGAGAGAGAGAGAGAGAATCAAAGAAAGGAGATTTGTATGATCAGTAAAAAGAAACCCCCCAAGGGAAGAAGAAGAAGAAGAAGAAGAGGGTTTGGTGGTGGGCTAACGTCGCCGTCTCCGATGAGTCTGTAATCGAATCAATAGAGGGGAGTGATGTATCTTTCGTCTCCGCATCACTGAGGAAGAAAAGCGTACACGGTTGGTTCGTTCACCAATCTCTATCTCTCTCTGTTTCTCTGTATTTTTCTGGGAATCTATTATATGAAGAAGGAAGCAATCACACAACGAAGTTTTTTTTTAACGGTTGCGGCTGTAAAAAGGTAAAAGAGTCAAAGGAAAGACTTCAAATTGACAATAACAAGTTTTGTTTTCAGAAAGAAGATGATGATGAATTTGGTCTATGAATTTACAAAAAAAATTGCAATTTATTGAGACAGAGAGCCGAGAGAGAGAGGTTATTTTTTTAATATAGTATATTTTATTTCCAAAGTGTAATATTTTTTCTTTTTATTTTTATAGAAAAAATTTACAATTCCCAAATGTTGTGCTTTGTGTTCATTTTTTGTTTTCATATTTTGTAGGGATTCGTATATTCTTTAAATATTCGGAAACCAAGATAAATTATTATTCTGTTTATTACATTTTAATCATTTTATAAAGATATTATTATATAATACATGGTTGAATTTCTTAATATGAGAAAAAAAAATAAAGATATTTTTTTTTTTTTCTGAAAATCGAACTTCAAGGACCAAAGTTATGTGTATTTTTGGTTAGCTATTGAATCAGAATATTTAGCGTAAAAGAAATATCAATTTATTGATTCATATCTCGAACCTGAGAAAAGTAATGACTTTTTATTTATGTTTATTTCAGAAGAGTTCAGAAATTTAACTAATACAGTAGTTATATACAGTAACGTGTATTGTGTAGTTATAAATTGTTGAAACAAGTTTTGAAGCCTCATCAAGGTCTCCACATATATTTGACCAAAGAAAAAAGTCTATTTATAACAAAAAAAAAAAAAAAAACAAAAAATTGTCAATTTACTTATAATCAGTGTTCAAGAAAGCACTAGGCGGTATCTGGGCGGTGACCCGGCGCCTAGCGCCTAGAACACCTAATCGGGGCCTAGACGGTTTTTAGACAGTTTAGACGTTTACAACATAAAACATTATATATATAAAATTATGTACAAATATATGTTAGAAAAAAAAAAAAAATTATAAATTATAAACAAAATTAACAAAAATACATTTATTTAAGTTATATTAACAACATATAAACATTTATAATTACGTATACAAATATAAAACTTAATAATTTAAATCTATATAGTTAAAAATCAAAAATAAATATTAAAATTAAATTAATGTAATTTTAAGCGATTTAGGCGGTCATCTAAGCGTCTACTGAGCGCCTAGCGCCTAGACGGCGCCTAGGCGGCCGCCTAGACCGCTTTTTTGAACACTGCTTATAACAGAAAAAATACTCCTATGCGAGCAAGAGCAACTGATTGGGTTTACCTCGAGATAGTAAAATAAATACTAATTTTATTCATAAACTATTGGATCGGCTGATTTGGAGAATAGGGAAAGATGACAAAAAGGTATAGAAAGAAGGCAAGAGATGAGCTGTGATTGTGCGGCACGTTAACGTGGACGCCAGCTTTCATTTCATTTCTTGATTTGTTCTCCTTCTCTCTCTCTCTCTCTCACAGCCTGTCTCTGTTCATTCCCTTCTTATTTTATACGTTACAACTTACTTCATAATCTAAAAATCAAATCATATTCTCTTTTTTTGTTGGTGGCTTGATGCAATGTTGTGTTCGGTTTATTTAGTTTAACCCTTTGTTAGATAATATACACCATTCTATCTTTTGATATCATCTTTGGACAATGGACCAAAATGAAAATTTGGTATGGAACACATTGCTCACGCGGTGGTATACTAGTCTGGCTCCAAACATGACATTAACTAGTTTTGGCTGGTGCCGTGTTGCGTAATGTGTAACATGCGTTTGCACCAGTAAAATCCGTAACTCACTAATTAAGAGCCAAAGATTGGCTTTCTAATTAGTCCATCAAGTTTGGCTCTTAATTAGTCCATCAATAATGGACCTTAAGGCCCATTAGATTTTACATCTGAAATAGCCTTACCCATTTACACGGTAAGTTAAGGGTTTAGACCAAACCGGTTTATCTAACGAACTTTGACCAAATGATATAAACTGATAAAAGAGTGAGAAGTGGCGGCGATTTCACGGCTACCGGCCGCCGGCGAAATACGCCAATGGTCCGACGAACGCGGCGTTGATGTAAGTAGCTGGCTCTGATCGAGCGTAATCGTCTCTCTGATCTGTGTACTCGTCCTTTTGATTCGGTCCTCCGACGATTGCTCCCGTTAATATGTTAGGGTTAGGGTTCTGTGTTCGGAAAGATTGGAATCCGCCGTTGCATCCCAGAGAGTTTGAACGGACGGCTCTGCTCGGGAGAGATGAGCCTCTGTGGTGGATTCTTTTAGGGAAATTGGATCCGAATCCAACCATGTACGACATCTTCATTGGATTCACACCGAGGATGTAATCGACTTGTCTCCTCGATAGATTTATCAATGCGTTGGGGACGATGACTGAGTTCCCGCAGTTGAAGGTTTGTTTTGCTGATTTCATGTATTTGGCGTAGGTCGTTAGCAAGAATGTTATCGATGTCACGTATTGTAGATTGCTCTGAGGTAATTTGTACATCAATCCACCTGAAATGGGAAACGTATTTTAGTAATCATCGACGTGATTAGTGTTGTGATGAATCGTGTTAAGTTACCTGGAGTGTATTTTGTGGACGAGGTGGGAGAATTAGGAAGGATCTTGCATATGAAATTCTCAGCTGCTTGCTTGTAGGGTTCAAAGTTGTTGTCTTTGTTTAGTAATGCTCTCTGCGAAAGAAATGTGTTTGTGAATGGTGATGCTCAATTGTGTCTATGAATGTTAAAGGGTTGAGATTGACATACTCGTGAGAGAAGAACATATGCACCGGCGTATTTATTGTCCCAGCTGAAGATGTCTGTCTGATCTCCACCTCCTAAGGATTTTATGAAGTTTGTGTAGTACGGGTCGTTGGTTGCTCTATGCAGCCATGCCGCTCCCCACATCAGCTCGTCCTGTAATCAGAAGAGTAGTTTAGTTACAATGATTAAATTGATAGGTCTCTCTCAGATACAGATGAAGGTAGACATATGAATGCATACCTTGTAGCCAGAGTATGAGCAGTAGAAAGGGCAGACGGAAGAGGAAAGGGAGTCACTGTAAGCGCCACGGTATTGAATGGCAAACAGCATGACCTTCTTCGCTGTGGCCAGGAGCAAGCGAGCGTACTTGGGATCAACTTTCCTGAAAACCATGGAGCTTGCAGCTAGAGCAGCAGCAGTTTCTGCGGCTACATCAGAGCCAGGGTTTGATGGGGATACAGAGTAGACTGTGCGAGGAGTGTCCATATCTTCTGGGCGTTCCCAGCACTTGTGATCACCATTAGGGTCTCCTACTCCAACGTAAAGCTTCCCTGGAGTGGCCCTGGCGCATTTCAGTAGATAATCAGTGGCCCAACGGATGGCCACACGAGAGTTCTGGAGTTCAGATCCCATTTTCTTACCGTACTCCAAAGAGCTCCAGGAGAGCATCGTGGTGGTGAACGCCATTGGGAAATTGAACTTCACATTGTCTCCAGCATCATAGTAGCCTCCAGTCAAGTCCACCTGCAACTCATAGCATGTTATTAAAATGGATGTTTTAAGCTTTTACCGGCTAGTAGTGACAATGGATTTTACAGTTAAGGGTCTTACATGAGCAGAGGAGCCATCAGAGAGGCCAGAGCTGAATCTCCATGAGAGTTTTTGGTCACCAGGGAGGCGACCAGAACGCTGACCTTGGAAAAAGAGCAACGACTTTGAGAGTGCTTCTCTGTAATTGGGACTGGCATAGGTTTGTTCGAGTAGAAGCACAGAGAGAAGGAACACAAAGTAGAAAGGAGAAGCCATTCTTGTAATCGTGTTCGCTTGAGGGTACGGCTCGTTCACACACGCGTATATATAGCGAGAGAATGAAAACGAGGCTGATGAGATTTAGAGCGAAAAATATGGCTTTTTCGAAATTCAGCTTAACTGTTAAAAAACGGTTTTAAGTTACTTCAATTCGAATCCCTTTTTCAAGATTTTTATAATATTTTATTGAATTGATAAGTGGATTATATGAATATTTAAGTGTACTACTTTATGACTCATGACTTGATTATCTCTATCTTCTTTTCATTGTAAAGTTATATGTTCTTCTTAAATAACTGATATAACAACATAGGCCTGTCTATATGAGTTCACATATTAGCCTAGTTTTAATGTTTTTGATACCTATTTTGTACCATAGTAAACTGTAATAGGAATCTTAAAAAATTGCAATACGTAATATAGAGGATTAGAGATGTAGATAGATAAATAAAGTTGATCAGAGAGGGTGGTTAGTTAGGTAAATCTTAGTTTAGGTAGGTTAGTGTTTTGGGGATTATGATTTAGGAAAAAGAGACAAAAGAAAAGGGGAGGAACGTAAATGGCGCCAAGATAACGGCGCCGGGTCAGTGGGTTTTAAATTTAAAAAGGTTTTCTCAAGTCAAGTGTAATTAAACACGTAATGATATCTTAATCTCTTAAATATTAATTGTGGTCTTATACGAAAGGTTGTTACTTGCATAGGATGAAAAAAATATTAGTCTCTTCGTTATTTTAGTGGTTTGGATTTTAAATTCTTTACAAACAACCCTTTAGATTACAACTAGGCACGATGTAGCTCTAGACTCTAGTGTTGGACCGGCGATACGTGCCATTAGTTTTTTTTTGGTATAAATGTATATCATTTGTAGTTATGCCGCATCCAAATATTGTTTTTGTCTCCACCATTTTGTCATTTTTTATTTTCTAAAACCCAAAACACTACAAACTAATGTTTCCTTACCCTTGCTAAAATAAGGAATGCCCTAGAAACTGAATTCCCTAGAATAAAATTAGCTCTTCATGCCTTTAAACCCCATGACAATGAATTCCCTAGATTAGAATTACATGTAGTTTTACATACATAGTTTACATACATGATGCGGAAAAATATAATTATATATAGATTCTCGACTGACCTTTTTTTTTATTTGTTGGTAAACTACATGATTCACATTTGATGGCATGAAGAGCTCTATATGTTCGGGTGAAAATTAGCACCACGTAATCATTAGGGAAAAAAAGAAATAAAAACGACGTTAAATTCTTAAGGGGTTTGCATAAAAGACGGCTTTAAACCTAAAGAGAGCTGAGATTTGAAGTTAAGCAAACAGAAACACCTTTATCTCGTTCCACAGTGAATCAATGTTTGCTTAACTTCAAATCTCGATTTTAGTGGTTTGAACCTAATATCTTGTAGCAAAATCTCGATTTACAGGAGATTCGCGCCTGATCTCTCTAGCACTGCACGTGTAATTTTAAGGATAGATCCTTAAGAGTAGGAGACCATATAGTATGTAAATGTTGACCCTTTCCTTTCTCATGCGCCATAAAAAAACGTTCATAATTGATATCAAACTAAAACTAATTTCCCTACACACACATACGCTACATCGTTAGTTTTTGCATCAAAGGCCAAAACATATCGTTTAATACATATTATTTTTTTCAAAATATGCTGGCTAGTCGGTTAATCATTCATTAGGGACATACACCTAAAAAGACTTGTATTTTGCAGGACAACCATTTCAAGCTCTTGCAAATAATGTTATAAAAGTGTAAATCATATTAGGAGATATTATTATGTACAACGATTTGTCAATAATCAAGCATACATGCCATATTATATCAAACTAGTCTGAGCTCAATTAATCTAGTGTGTTAAACTATCAGTTGAGTATTTTGTTTGTTCACACAAAATCAGTTTCTTTAAATACAAATTTGTTTTCATCGAGATTCTTTCTTCAATAGATGTTTTATATGCTTAAGAACCTTTTAACATCATTTAAAATAATCTAATGTTTGACACAAAAGGCCAATGCTTGAGAACCTTTTAACACATTTAAAATCTAATATTTGACACAAAAGGCCAAAGCAAAATTTGGCATCATCCAGTTCAGTTTCAGTCGGGTTTTTAACTGAGCCAACACTGAAGCTTAATTATGTCTTTCGAAAGTTTAGTCGTATGAGTTTATGAACAAATAAGGGAAACAAATTGAGACCTAAAGAATAAAGATGAATGAAACAAATAGAAAACAGTGCAAACAGAAAAGGTAAATGCCACTATCTTGAGAGAATGCAGATTCATATATATAGACTCTTATTTATCTCATGCAATTATGCAAGAATCAAGAGTGACCAATAAAGCTTGTTGTAACAACTTGTTATTATTTAATCTGCAAATACCATATAACGGACTTCTCGGTTTAGCATTGCTTCCGCTTAACCAGTAACATGGGGGAACCATTATTCTCTGCGTATAAGAAACGCTTCTTTCTTTCATTCTGCAGCATTTTATTTAATCAGCCACAGAATGGCTTTCGGTAAGAGTCTTCTAGGCTGCACCAAAACTGTTTCTTGCAGTGTAAGTCAGAGAGAACCATATATATATACTTTGTCCCAGTCTCTTACTCCAACGTTATACTTTTAGATGATTAAAGCCCATAGATTAGCGGCTTAGCTCCGACCTCGAACGTACCTACAATTTTCCATATAATAAATTCAGAGTCTCTGCTGTTGTGACTTGTCCATCTAAACTCCATACAAAAACCATGAATAGAGAAGAAATCCCTAATGATCTCATTCTTGAGATACTCTCTAGATTGCCTTCAAAGTCAATCGGGAGGTTTCGCTGCGTGTCAAAGCTATGGCGGTCAATGCTTCACAAGCCATATTTCATCAAGTTGTTCTTGACCAGGTCCTCGACTCGTCCTCGTCTCTTAATTGGGGTCCGACAACGTCTTGGGTGTAGCTTTTTCTCGGCGCCTCAGCCTCAGAATCATTATGGGAAATCTTCGTCTCTTGTAGTGGCCGCCGATTTTCATATGAAGTGTTCTAAAGACGTAAGCTTAGTCATGTGTAGATATGCCTCTGGTTTGCTCTATTTTCCAACTATGCCAATCTCATATATGGATAAGGATGGAGCGGGTATCATATGTAACCCTACCACAAGACAGTTTGCGAGCTTGCCTCGATTGAGATTACTACCTAAGTTAGATTACGGTCTTAGCGGTGCCCTTCTAGGGTTTGACCCAATTGGAGGGCAATTCAAGGTATTGTCCATGAACAATTGGGTTGACAAAAAAGTGGCCCGCTATATTCTGACATTAGGAAGTGAAGAAGAGGGATGGAGGAAGATCGAATGTCCCTTCAACGACGTTGATCTGAATGGAGGGGTATGCATCAATGGTATTTTGTATTACATAGCTTACGATCCTGAGGATCGATTATATCTAATAGTTTGCTTCGATGTTAGATTTGAGAAGTTTAAGTTTCTAACTCTAATAGGCGGCATATATGGTTTGTGTACTAGATTAATAAATTATAAAGATAGATTAGGTGTGATCAAGTGGGAGTATGATTACCATAATGTATATTTATATTTGTGGGTTCTAGAGGATGTCGAGAAGCAGGAATGGTTGAAATACGCCTACACTCTGAGGTTCGACAATAAAGTTGTTAAGGATTATGGCAATCTTTCCGTTGTTGGGGTGACTGCTTCAGGTGAAATTGTTTTGTCGAAGTATTATGCATATACACCTTTTTATGTTCTCTACTTTAATCCTGAAAGGAACTCTGTTCTAAGTGTTGAAATCCAAGGTGTTGGAGAATATCATGACTGGATTGCGCCTCCTGCAGTTTGCGCTTTTGTAGACCATGTGGAGGATTTACAGTTTAATATTATGAAGGCAACATCTATAAACCCAACACAACAGAAGAATAGAGCCAGGAGCACATCAATATCATCTAGAGAAGATCATCAAGTGAGGGCCGTTACTCAGCTGGGACAAGATCGTCGTACATTTGAGAGTATTAACAATTTTGATGCTCTCTCTCTCTTAGAAGATGATTAAAATTTACAGGTGCCGAAACCTACTACTAGCTACTCAAGTCATCTAGAAAATATCTTCATGTGAGAGACGAAGCAGCAAGAGATGAGAGATGGCATGTGGAGAGGCAGAGATCATTGGAGTTATAAAAGAGTATACGATGAGGAGAAGAGAGAGAGGTTCTATGTGCGTTTATGTTATTTACTTATAACTACGTGAATACGCTCGCCCGGAAATCTGATATAAATTGTTTAATTATAATCGGCCATCTCCAAACCCCATTCTATTTTAGATTCAAATTTTGATTATAGAGGAAATCTGATATAAATTGTTTAATTATAATCGGGCATCTTCAAACCTCATTCTATTTTAGATTCAAATTTTGATTATGGAGGAACATTTGCTCCAAACCAACTCTATATCTTACTTTAAAATAGAGAAAATTGCGAGATTGCTCTATATTTAGAGTAACTCTACTCTCATATAGACTAACTCTACTATAGAGTAACACATTGGAGGTAATCACTATATTAGAGTATAAAATAAAGATATATATTGGAGATAGTCTCAAAACCAGAAGTCGTTGGATGTTATTTTTTTCTAACCTCTTTCTAAATATATCATATAAGCCAATTTTTCTCTAAAGCAGACCATCAATTAACAAAGGTTTCAATTTAGCATAATGCATGTTGAGCATCATTTAAAAAAAAAAATTCTGAGTTTCTATTTTCACATAATTAACCACATTTTGTAGAATTATTTATAATAAAATTTAAAACGATATCTATTAACCAAAAAGATTGTAAATATAGAAAATAGACGTAATTAAATATATATTTGATGCTTTGGTTGGGATGTCAAAACGATAGGCGTGTGTGGGAAACCTGTCATCATACCAAATACGCCTGTAATGTGTACCATAACGTCTTCTAGCTACTATTGATCTTTGTACAAGCACCCGTTAGTTGTTATGATTATAATTTATATTCTAACTTTGGTTCCACGGGGTCTCGTATTATTTCCCTTCCCACCACATCAACCTTGTTTAAGACACTGAGAGGTTAAGTTAAGTATACCGCTAAACCCAAAAAAAAAAGAGACAAATACATGTACGACACATATACCACTATTTCTCTTCCACATTTGTCCTTCTCTATAAAATAACATGCAACGGATTCCATTCTAATAAACTATTTAATTAAAAGACGAAAGCCTATCAACACCAACATTTGCTTACTTTTCACATGTTCGCATTAACATCTATCCACATGTATTAGCCATATAATTATATATGTGACTGCAGAGAGGAGGATTATAAAAATTTATATAATATCTGCCAGTGATTGATTCCCTAACCAAAGCTGAGATGATTTACATAAAAGGGTGGTGAATGCAGTTCACATAGTCGATACTTCCTCCATAAGCTTTAGTTTAAACATCGCCCTTCTCAACTTTTCTTGGCACGCATTTCCCAATTCCTCCATTTGTAACTGAACAGATCGAATATCATATATAAAAAAATAATAGATCATATATATTGCCTTGGATACAACGTAGAAATAAACCTATGCTATGGAATAAATACGCCTATTTATATATTTACGTATTTCCAATTTATAAATAAATAATGGTTGAGAATCTATGGAAATAATTTGTAGAGTTAGACATTTAGATTCTAATTTGTGCCAAAGCAAATGAACAAATATATATATATAACAATTTTTATCGTTGAAATCAGCAGCGACTGTCAATCTTAAGCGACTGCATCATTAAAAAAATTCTCTCCTGTCTCAGTCGTAGCTACTTGCCGCCAAACAGGGCTATAAAGCATCAATTCTTGGATAATTTTCTTTCAGCTACTTCACAACAACCATCTCTTAGTTAAAAAATTTAACTTGAATTTAGACCTTTTTTTTTTTTTTTTTTTAAACTAAATTATGAATCATAAGACGCATTCAAAATGACCAGCCTCTCAACTCAAGCGATAAAAAGAAAATAATATATTAGTTCTCGTTGAGGTTTGGTTTCAAACAGTCAGAATCAGATGTCCAACTCTGTGAACAGTTTCAACCTAACCAAACTATAGGGCTAACACGTATTGAGTTATATGAAATTCAGTGCAATGCTCAAACGTAGAATATCAAATGAGCATGAACAAGAAATGCCATACTTGTAATTAGATAAATTTCTAGCCTAATGAATTTGAAGCATGTGATGGAACAGCATAATGGCTTGTAAGATAATGTTTTATAACTTATAAGCTTCGTGTACGACTTGTCTAAAAGCACAACCGAAGCCGAAAAGTGTGGTACTCTGATCTTCCACAAAATGCAAGATTTGGTGCCACGATGAAAAAAAAAATTACATTGGTAAGCTCTGAGCTCCCTCTGATTAAGAGCTGCACCCATATTTTTGAGAACTTTTCTTTTGAGATCCTTCATGGGTCGTTAATTCATCAAAAATTTATTAATATTCTTTTCCATAACATGATAGATTGATAAAATGGGTACGAAACTAATAGACTGAAAGAGCGTGAAGTTAACCTTAAAGAAAAGAAACAACAGACGTTTTCTATCCGAGCTTGCATAAGAGGGATAGACAAGTTTGTGAACATAGTTGTTTGGTTGGAGAAAAATCTGACCATATAATATTAGGCTTATATGGAATTTAAAGATTGTAAAACACAATCCATATTGGATGAAATAAATCTTTTAAACGAACGAAAACGACCCCTCAAATTTTTATATTGTTCATCTTTATGAAACGGAAGAACGTGTGAAACTGAAACGAAACTGTAAGATTTAAGTCATAAATGACACGTGCTGATTTAAATTGATTGTTGAGATGGACATGAGTCCTCTCGGAGAGTTGGCATCTTTCATAGTATAGATTGTCACTGCACAGAAAAACTCGATTGAACATATAATATGGCTCTTTGATCAAATACTGACGAATGACGATAGTGGAGTTACTAACGAAAACGATTTACAGAGACCTATAGATGTGATGTGTATATAAAATATATGGTGGAATTTTAATCCCAAGAATCAACAAAACATCTCCACTTCTGGTAAAATGTTTCTTTTGTGTGCCTCACTAACACGCTACCCACTCTGCACATGCCTCTGGCTGGTTTCAGGAACTGTCATTTTAGTCAACCCAATGTCTCGACCTAGGTTCCATCACAACAGATCCAACAGTGATGGCTGCTCGGTTCGTTGCTGTTTCGAACCACTTGGCTTTGAGGTAGATGTCCCACTTCTACCCGTTCCCCTTCCTCTTCCTCTTCCCACAGCTATTGAAGGCGGTGGTGCGAGTTTCATTGCAGCTTGCTCGGTTTTGCTTGAATTGAATATGGAACTGATGTCTGCTGGCGGCTTCTGGTTACTGTATGAACTATTTCCAAAAGACGGCATTCCTTGGTTCTGATTCTGAATCCCTAAA
Organism: Camelina sativa; assembly: GCF_000633955.1. NCBI lineage: Eukaryota > Viridiplantae > Streptophyta > Magnoliopsida > Brassicales > Brassicaceae > Camelina > Camelina sativa. The sequence continues at coordinate 10,969,151 of NC_025701.1, read as the reverse complement.
GAGTTCATAGGATCTGGGTTACTTGCGCTGATACCCAAACCTTCTTGTTGTGATTTCATAGAAGAGAGTGAGGCATTGCCAAAGGCCCAGAAGTCGTTGTTAGCTGTCTGAAACAGCCTACCGTCTGTTAAATTGTTACTCAAACCAGAACCACTGTTGCTAACTGGAGGTTGAGTGGCAGTACTGTTGTGGAAACTCCCAGAAGTAATGGAAGTACCGTTGGGCCGTGGTGGCCAGTTAGCAAACGGGTCTAGTTCATCAAAACTTGGAGTTGATGATGGTCCTGCTGGGTTTAGCCGTGTCTCATCATTAGCTGGCTGAGAGGTGACATTGGAAGATTGTCTTGGAGGCCACTCTAGGTCAACTGGAGGGCATGTTGTTGGTACTGTGGTTTGGTTCAATGGCTGTGACTGAACTGTAGTTTTGTTAAACTGAGAGTTTACTGGTCCAGGAAGATCTCTTGAAGCTGAACTTTTGGCCGGGAGGGCCCAGTCTTCATCCCATGCAGGACTGTTCTTTGCTGCCGAAGCAACCTTCTCAATTTTTTGGGTTGGTGTTTGAAAGTGAAGTCCATCCGCGCCTGGTTTTACTTCTGGGACTCCAGAATCATTTATAGTAACTCCTCTTTTTTCCTCTATTTTCCTGTTCCGGGATAGATAAACCAGATGTTAGAAACAGTAACAACAGTATGCAGTTGTAAGGGGAATAAGGACTTGGAAACAGGGACCGGATTGCTCGGAGGCATACCTGAGAATATCCTTGATAAATAGCATATATTTGGCAAACTGTTGGACATTCAATTGTTGGGCAGTGAGAAGCGGTATAATCAGGGGAAGCACGTGTTCTGAGGTGAACTCAACTCCATACTAGAGAGAAATGATGGAGATAGTATTATAAGGGACGTAGTTATGTTATAACTTATAAGCTACGCGCAGATATAAAGCGGGAAAGTTAAGATGTTCAAACTTCAATAAATATTGAGAAAAGTAAGCTGTACGTTCTGCCTACCTGCTTGAGAATTGCATTTGCAACTGCAAGAGTACACATAAGGGTAGGTGCAGAACGATCAACCGCAGTGCAGCGTTGAATTGTTTGCAGAATTTCAGTAACAGCGAGTTTATCAAGCGTTTGAACCAGCTCTGCTAAGCAAAGCAAAGCATTTACTCTAACCTGCACCACATGCACGTTATACTCAAAATTTTGTTTAGAAGATCGAGCTCTTCATTTGTCGATGTTAAAAAGGCACACAAACTGAAATCAAGGCTAACAACATACGGCAGCAACTGTGGTTTTGAGAGCCAAGCCATGAACACGCGGCAAAATTGCTTGCCTTACAACCTGCAAAAACAAGTTGGAAAAAAAGTAAGAACCAAACAAACTCGCCCACTGCAGAACAAAAATTAAAATGCATGTGACACTAAGCTTGTGTAATCCACAAATCAACCCTGAAGCTTAAATCGTCCATTCCAATAAAACTAATCCAATAAATATAAAATACAAAGCATCAAGCACCACCTGACCATCGAGTTGTTTAGCAACAGATGTAGATCTTTTCAGAACTTCCTCCTGTATTCGGACATCGTTGTCGTTGTATGCTCGGAGAAGCAAAGGGAGGACATGTGATACAAGATGCTCTGCATTAGTCTACAAATATAAAACAGACTGCATTAGTCTACAAATATAAAACAGACTAGTAAGAGATCTGAGGACGTAAGATAAGAAAAGAATAAGGAGAAGTGATTCCATTTTAAGCATATTTAGAATTGGAGTAGAGATACAAATAGCAGATAGGAATAGAAGTCACGAGAGAAATATGCAGCTCTAAGAAAATTGAAGGTCGTGTATCGGTTTTAAAGTTTAAGTAATGATACTTTACACATTAATTACTATCCATTGTGTCAAATCAGTAGAACTTAGCAGACACATGCAGGGATCGAATACATAATTCCAGTGATGCATACATATTGGTTGGACACTTACCTTGTTAACTATAAGCTCTGCACGCTTTACAAGCAAAAGTAAGGTGTCACCCGTAGCAGTACTCAAAACAGGAACAAGGGCTGGGAGCGTTGTCAATTCAAAGTCATTCTTGTCCTGCAAATTATAATTTAAGGTTTCAAGTATTCATTAAAACATGAGTAAAGATTCAAAAAAAAATCCTTGTTAAAGGTCAATGCGAAGCAACTTCCAAGTTTTAGCAAACGACAGGTTGATAAATAGGCGGTATCTATTTGTGCAATCACCATTTGTACAACTGAAAAGAGGACGTCTAAAATATATGTGCGTGTGACAGGTCATAGGACACAAGAAAAACAAATTTTATCTAGAAACTGCTGGTATCTGTAAATCTCAAACAAATACTAGGAAAGAAACATATGGATCTGATCGACTAAATGTAAATACCCAATATCAGAAATAGCACCTGAGACTCTGCTATAGTTAGAACCATGGGAAGAATCACAGGCTGCATAACCAAATTCCTAAGTTCAGCACAAAGAGGCGGAAGGACCTGCTCCACAAAACCTGGTATGATTAGTTGTTACTAAGCAAATCACTTGAGCAACTGACTGTTTTCTGTTAAGTAACAGAATACGGGAAGAAGCCAGAACGTGACTACCTTATACCGCAATACACGTGAATCAAAATCTTTCCACATATCTGATAATGCTTTTAAGAACTCAGACTTCTGCATGTTGTCTCTTTCCTGCAATAGATTAAAAAAAGCCCCAAATGATTATATATTTCCCACTATCTAAATGATGTCTGTCTGAAACGATAACTGAAAACTTATGCACATACAAGCATATGATCAAGAAAACGGAGGGCACGTAACCTAGTATCACTCCGGAAAAAATTAGATCCTGCAGGTGAAAGTTCAAGTCCAAGATGTAAGCGCACAAACAATGAGGTAAAGCTTGTCACAAGAAACAATGAAACCCCTATGAAGAACAGGTATTCCTACCTGTGAAATCTAATGCTGTTGGTCTAAAGGACTCGTTCATTGACAGCATCCGTTGCAAATCAGATACCAAGTCTGATGGTATAGATGAGAAAGTTTCATTTGTTAAATAGTTCAACGTGTTCATGTACTGCAACAAATTTGCAAGGTAACCATGATCAGCGATGGAAAGAACAGATACTATACTACTTCATAGCAAAAAATATGAAAATACATCTAAAACGGAAAACTAGCGAGCTTGAGGTTTTAGCATTACCATCTTGACATTGTTATTGCAATCAAACAATGGTTTCCGTGCCACTAAATGATAGGCAAGGCATCCGAAACTAAAAATATCTGAAGAAACTCCAGCTGAAGGAGTTTTGCTCCGCACCAATTCAGGTGCGGTATAATTTAAAGATGGTTGGAGTGGCAGAATTGAGTCCTCAACATCATATTCCTGCACAGATCCATCCATATCAAAATTTTATCTAGTTGCAAAAACATTGTACGACAATCTAGTAACTGATCATGAGTTTTTAAGTACCCACAGAGTAGTGAAACGATTGCATGTTATCCAAATTCCCATCCTGTGATTCTGAAATAGCAAAGCCAAATCCGGCAAGCTTCCAGGAACCACCCGAGGTAATAAAAACATTCTGCAATGAAAAATTAAAGATCCACAGATAAATCACAACAGCTCCAAAGAGAGATGAATAAGTATACAGAGTACACAAATATTGAAAAAACAACCTCGGGAGATACAGCACGATGAATGAGATGAGCATTATTATGGAGAAAGTTCAATGTCTCAGCCATTTGAAGAAGACCATGCTTCACCTCCAACAAGCTCATCTCCTGCAACAAACACAATTATAGTATAACTATCTTCAATTTTTGTTTTCACTCAATTGCTCAAATTCGAAGTTGAATCATCACATGTAATTAACGCACCATGGACTTAAGATCTTTAGGAACGTTATCAACATTTTCCACATTCCCAAGCGCGTTAGCCACAGAGGCGAAGAGCGGCTCCGTAACCATAGCCATAGCATTCTTATTCTCATCAAGCGCCTGAACCACATGAACCACACCGGGATGTCTAAGCCGAACCAGCTTCCCAGCATCAGCACGAATCAAATCGAGAAACGCGTCTTCGGCAGCTTTAGATAATCCAGCCCTAGAACGAGCCTCAGACAAGGCGCGCTTATCAAGCACCCAGACGCAAACGGTTGGATACTGCTGAGGACGCGTGGAGTCACGTGCCTTGGCTGAGTAAAGCTTCCAGGCGAAGCCAGGACCACCGGAACCGATCTGATTGAGAAGCTCGTAGTCTTGAAGAGGCTTTGGACCTGTAACCTCCTGTACTGTGGTTTGTACCCTCTTCTCAATCACCGCAGCGGTTTTAGCCAGTGCTTGCGTCAGCGTTCTCATATTTATCGACATTTTTTTTTCTCCTTCCCCCGAATTTTTGAAACTGTCGCTTCAACCGGTGATCGGCGATATACGATTCGACGTATGTATGCTCTGATGGAAGAAGGTGAAAGCAGAAACCTGAAATTGAAGATTGTCTTCTTCCCCCTGACCCCTCCTCTCTTTCGCGAGACTCGTCTGTTTGATATTTCTTCGTATCTTTTTTTTTTTTTTTTAATTATTTATTAATTTCCGTTTATTAGCCAAAATGGTCCTTCGTCTTACATAAATTCATATATTACTGTCACAATGGAAAAAAAAAGCCTATTTGAACATGAAGAATTCGAGTCGAGAGATGAGCTTCATGAAGCTATGGCAATCGAATGCAGATCTTTGTGTTCTTCATTATCTTGTATCAAGCTCACAGTAGCACCACAACCACAACTTTTAAGCTAGCGGAACTGAGTGAGCTGCTGTTTGTGTACTGTACAGGCTCTGTGTTTGTGAGAGGTTAGAGGTCAAGTGAAAAAAACGTGATTGTTGCGGAAGAAGAGGAGCGTCTTCTGCTACCGGTTTACTAACCAACCGGGTTTTATCAGAACATCTCGCTTGAAGTCACGGCCTGTTACTGACTTTGATTCACCCAAGCGTCGATAACACTGGGAAGAAGAACAGCAACAAATGTACCCTCTGAGAAAAGAAACGTGCAAGAAAGATACAAAGGAATCATAATTATACTAACCTTGTAACAGACAATGGTATCATCAGGGTACATAGCAAATAGCTTAGTTCCTAGGCGGGCATAGCAGGAATCACAGAGGCTCTCATCATTTATCTGCATGTGACGTGATCTTTCTTCTAATCTTGCTAACCTCGAGTCTACATCCAATGCACGTGAGATATTGTGTACGATCTGTAACAATTGACTTAAGATCATTCAGACAATAATGCTATACCCACACCACATATACAGATCGCAGGAACTTGAAACTCAGTAACAAATTCTGATTACTTTATCAATATTATATTATCCATGGCACATTTGACAACTAAAACACAATATTACTCCACCCCTGTCCTTCCCAGAAAAAAAAAGTTATCTACTGGCAACAGTAGCAAATATACAATACACGAAACTGTGTAGGGATTGTGAATATTTACCTGGCCTTGACGATGATGATGAACCCGAGCCCTCAGCATTCTCAAAATTGTATCTGATGCCAGTTTTAAGGGCATATCAGGAGACAATTTCTGCAAACGAAAACATGATGATATCAGCTTTATCATCAAACAACCAAATGAAAAAGCTATAGGATAAAAGGCAATATCAACGTCCTGGGATTTCTTACTTCCAGAACTTGCAAAGGATCAAGTGATTCCCCGTGGTTGTGGAGGAGGCGAACAGCAGCCTTAAACATAGGCTCTTTACCATTTTGAGGATCCAGGTACATATCAAGTAACCTAAGATCAACTTTAGGGATTTAACAAGGAGAAGAGCAAATCGTGGGATGATATTCACAATACAGCGATGAAATGAAGGAAAAGAACCTACTGCATGAATGCATCTGGTCTTCCAATCTCTACACAATATTGCTCTGCAGCTGCACAATCCTCAAGCTTCCTGGCGCCCACCACAGAACATCTTATCAGTAACCACACATTCAAATTTACAATAAACTATATTTGCTCACTTCATAAGCTCTCAAAATCTTTGGTTTCCAGAACAATCAGATAGACAATTTAATTTTGTTCTTTATAACTTCTTGGAGTATTAAACTGAACTTACAAAGCAAGAATTTGGAGGACCAATGTCTCCTGCCCTATCCTTCGGTATAGGATTGCCTATAAAAAAACAACAAAAAAAAACTAAATTTAGTCAAATCGGTAAAACAACACATAATTTTGACAGTACAAATTTCATTGAACAATCATCGGTGCACCATCAGAACCATGAAGCATCCTAGGATACACCTAAATTACACTTTTATAGAACCATTCAAAACCGAATGAAACAGATTTGACAGACGAACCTTTTCCAACCACAGTTCTGATCCTTCTACCAATTCCAAGATTTCTTCGGGATCATATAGATCTGAAGACTGCAAGAAGGTCTGCAATCTTTCTCGTACATCACTTTCAAACAAAGAAATACTTCCAACATTACAATCATGTGCCTCTCTGCCTCCACCATCAGATTCATTTTGAACTTCAACACACTCAAGTGCTGATCTGGCAAGTGAGAGAGCATATGATGTATGCAGCTGCGGGTCAGTGTAGTCTCTTTCCTCAATCAACCATTGGAAGTACCTGGCCAGTATATAAAGTCAGTAAGAAAAACACTTTGGTGGAACTTCCTCTTACTAGTTACTACTTACTAGTATGCGTTCAGTAACTATACCTCTGTATGATTTCAACCTTTTTGGGATCAATAGCTTGGATAACTTTCTCTGCACGAAGATTAAGAAACACATACACTCACATCTATCAAATTTTTAGTATTCATCCATTATACATAAAATGTCATATGCCAAGACACTCAATAATCCAAAGTCAACAAAAAAAAACAAAAAAAAAACTCAAGTTAATGGAACATATGCCTATTCTAACTCTGATCTTACCTATATTGATGAACAGAACACTAGATACATGAGAATATATGCACAGACAAAATTATGTTATCTTGAACCTAAAGCAGCCGTAGACTCCTTGCATTAAATTAGTCATCTCACAGATTTCAGCTAAGCCATTATTCATCAATACGAGTCCAGGATGATAGATCACAATTCGAAACCTAAGAAACAGTTGGCAAAGGTTTCTAAAAGAACGAATAGAGATCATCATCTGACTCACAATCAAACACAAATGTTCTGTTAACCCTGATTCCCACCTGGCGAAAGCTCTTCTGTCCTTTTATCTGACGTCAAGACTTGGATAGCAAACAATGGGTTTATATCTGAAATCTAAAAATGATACATCCACAATCATCAATTATAATCTTGTAAAAAGTCACAACAACTTGGAGTTGTATCATATATATGTCATACCCAACTAAGATGCTGCAATGCCAGTTCTGGATCACAGGGTTCCTCAAGAATTCTGGCTGCTTCTGCGGCAGCAGCCTCTTTACCAGATAACCGAATGAGCTCATTTTCATGTAAATAAGGCACCAAGTCATCTGAGTCTTGCCATAGACCAGATGTATAATTCTTCGTAAAGAGACGCCAAATAGCAAGAGCCTTTTCACTCACCCCCTTACTTGCATAGAGAAATGCAAGTGTCCGTAAGTGTCCAGATTCAGTTAGAAGACTCTCCAACTCCTCCTGCATTGTCCACACAAGTTGTAAAGTCCTCCCTCAAGCAACATTCTGACAACACGCTCTTCGTTTTTCTATGCATTGTATTTCTAAGGATTCAGAAATTTGTAATTTCCTCATCATACATCCACATGAATCCTACAGTACTACAGTTAATATTATCTAATTAACAGCGTTTCGGTGTAATTTGCTGGGAGGAAAGTCAGCATCTTAAAATGAGTGTCATTGATCTACTGCTTTTGAATACAGTGGTTTACTAAACTGACACACACCTAAATGATTAAAAGACTGGGACTATGGTCCAAGTACAATGCATACAAACGTACCTAGTCTACTAGGCACTGAAAATTTGTCTTCATCTCTTTTTTAACCAATCTCTAGCTGTCTTTCTTAAGTAGTTCTGTCAAAGAATAGATTTCCAAATTACAGTTTTCTTATATCTTTCAGTTATTAGTTTGTTGTGGTGCCATCTATCGAGTTGATGCTATGCAAATATGTACAGTACATGCGTAATTTATCTTCACAGGAAACACATACCACAACACAGTTATTATCGGAAGATGCAAGATTCTCCATATCTTCAACACGGTTTAATGCTCTATAAAGAAGCATTAGAAGCGTGTCGATTCCCTCCCTTACTGGGTGAGTTAAGTCCTTCTCACGTGATATCTCGAGGTACCTTTCGCAACAGATAACATCATTATATTCCAATTCACACTTCAGAGAACAGGGATATACTACAAAAGCTGTAGAAGAAAACAAGATACATAAAAGAGTAATTGTATCACCTGGTAATGTTTTTAATTGCTAAATCCAGTAAATCAGCTCTACTAGGGGGATTTGAGAAAAACTCTTCGTCAACCGGGGTGTCCATTCCTGCTTTTCTTAGAAAATTGGCTCTCTGGATGGCCATCAGCCCATTATCTACAACATCTTCGAAAGGAGCAGGGGGAGGATGCAGTCCCCAGTATCTGTTTCTTGGAACCTGAAAGCAAATAAAAACCTTAGTAAAGCAGAGTGCAGCTGGACAAGACTTGAGATATCATAAAGATCTGGTTCGCTACAAGTCAGACAATGCCTTTAGTGACGAAAGTAGAGAATTGTGGTGATTAAGCAGTCAATTTTTAGAAACAACTTAATAGTAATTTACTATAAACCAGCTGCCAGGGAAAATTATATACCACCAAAGACCAGCGATTAGGATCCCGCATGATAAAAGGAAAAACTTCAGAAGGTTCCATTTTTTCAGACTTCAAAAATTGATTCACAGCTTCCTCAAAGCGCAAATCGAAAAGCAGCAGATACCCTATTTGAGCATGAAGAAACGAAAGCATGTCTTTCGAAATTTCACCCTGTGAGTCAAGCTCTTCCACCAAGGAGATGGCTTCTCTGTATCTCTTTTTCCTCAGTAGGTCTTTAATCTGTTCTTCATAAGGCACTCTCCGATAAAAAAGAAGCTGAACACACACAATGAAAAGAGTCAACAGAAAAATCATGAAGTTTCATCAATAAAGATAGACTCGAGAGAAATGAAGATAGCTATTATCAGGATAAACACCTTTGACAAGGAAGTGACAGCCAAAAGGTTTCCATCTCCTGCCTCATCTGCGGCAAAAAGTGAAGGCCCGCATCCTTCAGTACCAAAACTAACTGATTGAACACAAGCACCCGACTTCTTCTGATGTATTTCCATTTTCCCATCTCCGACAGTCACCAAATAGAAAGACAACTCTCCAACAGAATCAGGCCTCCTTCGAAACACAAGGCTCCCTCCAATAGGCTGACCATTAGTATCCACAACAACTCCAACATTGTCAACCAACAACAACACCTTCCACTCTTTACAAAGCAATTTAAGCAGCGGGGGGCCAGACACATCAGGCAACGTGAAAATCACCCCACTCTGACCAGTAACACAAGAGATCAAACTATAACCTTTAACAGTCCCCGCAATAACATAATCATCAAGCCAAACCAAAGTTTTGATCCCACCAATTCCAAGAATCTCTTTCAAAACAACAAAGGAACAACTCAACTCTTCTTTATCATCACACTGAAGTTCAATCAGCAACATTCTCTCACCAATGGCAACAGCGAAAACATAATGACCTTGATGGACTCGCTCATGTCCAAAGTCCTTACCTTTAACATCATTCACACGATTCCCAGCGCCAAGCAACTGAAGAAACTTCTTACTGGAGCTAGAATCACTCGAAACCTCAGAAGGCAACAAGTCAGTACTCGAAGAGTCACGTCCTCTCACTCTCTTAGCAACCACATTGATCCCTTTCAATAAACCACCCAATCTCTTAGCAGGTTGAGATAGAAGCGAATCTACCAAGAACAAGTAACCATTACAAAGCGCTAGAATTTTGCCTCTTTCCTCTCCAAGCACAAAAACAGACTCAACGGGAGAAGCGCTCAGATATACACTTGCGAGACGCGTGACGATATTAGTCGAAGTATCGAGAGAGAGGAGAATAAGAGATCCAGAGAAGGTTCCTAAGTAGACTAGGGTTTGAGAATCAGAGACAGGGGAGAGTGATAAAGCTCGGATCTTATCATCACCGCCGAGATCAAAACGAGCAGTAAGCTCCACAACGGACCGAGATTTAGCCATGAAGTAAACCAGGTACACTTATAGTAACCGGATTTGAGAAGAAAGAGAAACGGCGATTGAGAAACTCCGGCGATCAGAGTCAGTCCGGCCTTACCGGAGAAGCCAAAGACAAAAAAACAGAGTCAAGACACGTTCGAGTTCCCTATTTTGACTTAAAACATTACACAGCTTTCCCTTTGTTATCATCAAACCAGAAACGACGCCGTTTACTCGGTATAAAACGGCGTCGTTTATGTTCAATCTTTTTTTTTTTTTTGAACATCTGAATTTGTTTGTTACAAAAATGTCGATGCGAATATTCGATATAATTATTAATTTTCTGGAACAGTCTTAAAAATTCGTGATCCAAAAAGAGAGACACGTGGCACTCTAGATCGCCAGAAGCCCATCCAAAATTAAGAACGCAAGAACAAAGCCGCGCCAATCCAAAAAAAAAGCCCAAAACTGTAAGAAACTCTGAAAGAAAAAATTTGGATGGCACAACACAACACTGCTTTCAATCCAATCTTCGTCTTCTTCATCATCATCGTCATCATCTCCATTAAAGCTGCTGCTTAAAATGCGCAGCCTTACTCTGGGTCTGAGTCTCAGATCCTCTTCTCTTCCTTTCACCTCCAGCAACTTCCGCTTCTTCTCTCCTCCTTCTTCTTCTTCTTCTTCCTTTAGACTCTACAGACGATTCCATTTCCTAAAGCCATGTTCTTCCCTCAAGCAAACCAAGAAGAAGAAGCAAAATACTCTCCCTTCTACCGCTCCGCCTCCCCAGAGTCTTCGGTGGTTCTTCAATCCCAAATCCAGCGACGAAGATGATGATGATGATAAGTCCTCCGCGGCTGAGAACGATGACGGTGGCGGATCGGATGGGGATGCTGCTCTTAAGGGTACTATTTTGGCTGGAGTTTTGTTGATTGGTACTGTTGGTGGATTTGCCGGCGTTGGTTATGTCTATAGAGATCAGATCAATATGTTCCTCACTCAGTTCTCTACTTACATCGAAGGTTCGATTTGATTCTTATGTGCAATGGGTGATGTTTAGCTTTCCAGTAGTATTCTAAACTTGGTGAACAATATATACATTTTAGATAGTGATGATGCATTAGTTGGGATAAGGTTTTGACCAATTTCACAAGTTGACTTAGTATTGTGTTCTTGAATCAAAACCAGGTTATGGTACTGCTGGGTATGCGTTGTTCATTGCTGTGTATGCTGGGCTTGAGGCAAGTTTTTTTTTTTTTTTTTTAATATATACTATTCATGTGATTTTGTTGTTTTTGCTCTATTGTGACCTTAGTATCTTCAGTTTCAAGCTTTTGTTTTTTCTGCTTCCTTTGTGTTAGATACTAGCAATTCCGGCTCTCCCATTGACGATGTCGGCTGGTCTTCTCTTTGGTCCTCTTATTGGCACCATCATCGTTTCTATTAGTGGAACAGTAAGTTGTTCTCTTCTCTCAGAACGTAGAAAACTCAATCAAGTTCCTTAATGTTATCAAGGGACCTCTCCCATGTTTTTGGCTGTCTAATTTTGTCTTTACTCTGTGTTAGATGGCTGCTAGTGTTGCTTTTCTAATTGCTCGATACTTTGCTCGAGAGCGCATCCTTAAGTTGGTTGAGGACAACAAGAAGTTCCTTGCCATTGATAAAGCGATTGGTGAAAATGGGTTTAGGGTTGTTACTCTACTTCGGCTAAGCCCTTTGCTTCCTTTCTCTCTTGGCAATTACCTGTACGGGTTGACATCTGTGAAGTTTGTGCCTTATGTATTAGGAAGGTCTGTGTTCTTGCAACTTTTTATACTACTTCTTATCCGCTGTAGAAGCTTGATGCTTGTGCTGTGGTTACTTGAGAATCCAATTTGTTCCATTAATGTCCATTTGTTTACTCTGAACCAGGAGTTAATTCATCTTGATAAGTTGGATTCTGAGTTTTCTATACTCATTCATGGATCATACTGTTTTTGCAGTTGGTTGGGTATGCTTCCAGGGTCTTGGGCTTATGTCAGCGCTGGGGCTTTTGGACGAGCAATCATTGTGAGTTTTGTTGTCCCTTAATCTACACTGTATCGCTCCAAAGTGTAGACACTTTGACAAAGAAAATGAACTGCACAAAAAACATGCATATATCCTCGAGTTAAGCCTAAGGGTACAACACGAGGATCCAGTGAGCTTTTCCTTTGTTGGGTGTAGAATAAGTCATGTTGATTAGCTCTTTCTTGTCTATGGTAGAAGTATCATTGAAAACTAGCTAAGATCATCAAGCTGTGGTATCATTATTATCGAATGATAAAAAGTGCTCAATCCGAGGAAGGGTTAGTCATTACTTAAGGAAGTTAATTGGAATTGAGGAAATTGTGTCTGATGGATAGTCTGAACTGTGAATGCATTGTGGTTCTTGCAAGCATCATAATCATCAAGTTGTAATCTTCTATCTGTATGTTTGTTTTTAGCAAGAAGAATCTAATGTTGGCTTGCCTGGAGGAAACGGCCAGCTTTTAACATTGGGGCTGGGTCTGTTGGTTACTGCATTGGCTGGAACATATGTGACACGCCTTGCAAAGGTAAAACAACTCATACCTGTTAGCTATGTCAGGTCAATTGGTTTTAGCCTTTGTTAGCATAACCTCACAAAAGTCCTGTCAAGTACTCTCATATTTGATTGAAAACTTATAAAGATAAGATTCACTATGAATCTGCCCACATGCAGAAAGTACCTAAAGATGGATCTCTATTACTTGTCGTGTGGTGCAGGATGCTATAAAGGACATGGACGATGAGTGAAGAGAGAGATGCAAACTAAGACGAGGAAACAAGCCAACGATTGGACAAAGGTTTTGACTCTCTAGGATTTGTAAAACCTTAACAGAGTATCATCATGTACTTAAATGTTATCTAGGATGACATTAATACTGCTCCATTATTGTTCATAGTTGATAAATATGATGTGAATTTAGTTTTTGATCTTTACATTGAAACTGCAATATGTGAGAAAATGCTTCATAGACACAGGAGAAAATAAAAGGGAGCCTCAAGAAAATCAAAGTACTCAAGTGCGTTTGGAACCAAACAGCCAAATTCCCACCAAAAACGTAATTTGATGAAACAAAACAAAAAATGTTTTTAAGAGATTTTATTTGTCAAAAGAATATAGCAAAGTAAAAATTCCCATCTGAGAGATTCAACTCTGTCCCACCATCGATGATGATTCATTCACTACTTATGCAGTAGATTCCTTCAAGTAAGCGATGAGATCAGCACGATCTTGAGGCTTCTTAAGCCCAGGGAACACCATCTTCGTACCTGGTATGTACTGCATCAGAAAAAATGGCCATCAATCTCAATGCTAACAACAAAAAACTCATGAAACAAATCAGAATGAATCTAAGACGTGATGATAAGTATATGATCTATACCTTCTTGGGGTTGAGCAAGTAATCGTACAAGGTCTTCTCTTCCCATTCCACAGCCTTGTTCTTGTTAGCAGCAGAGTAAGAGTAACCAGCAGTTGTACCAGATTGTCTTCCAAACAAACCGTTTAGATTGGGTCCTATCAATAACCAAAACTCAATTAGGATTTGCAAAACTAGCCAGATCAAGGTCTTTAGATCGGATCTACGAACGATGACTTAAAAACTAAGTATCCTAATCAAATCGGTTCCAAAAAGCGATGTGAAACGAAGGCCTCATATAGAATAGAGAAGCTCAAAGAGTCAAAGAGATGGATGTGTAAAAAAAAACCTTGTTTGTGACCGGCGCCTTTGTCAACGGTGTGACACTGAGCACACTTGGTCCTGAAGATCTTCTCACCGGCCTTTCCGTTTCCTGGTGGTGCTTCATCAAACGACGCCATTTTTTGTTCTTCGCTTGAGCAACGGGATCAGGAACAACAAGAGAAAATGAACACGCAACTCGCTTCTCTAAAAAAGCTTGGAAGTTTTCTTAGGGTTTCTGTGGGTGGCACGAGACACCTCTCTCTCTCTTAACTAGCAGGAGTTCCAATATTAATGGGCCTCTTATGGGTTTAGTGGGCTCAAATTAATTTCATGTAAAATTAGGCTCATCTTAGTTCTTGATTTACAAACTCAATTGCATTTGTTGAGAAACATGCTCGTATTTATATAGGATTATTTATATAATGTACAATCAATAAATTGATGCTCCAGTTTGATCATCCTGAAGCAGGGAATAGTAACAAAAATATTCTTCTATCAGTGTCTTTGATTCTTTATCCTACTTCTACAAGACGTTCTTCATCTGAGCTTTGCTCGTGATTAACTGCAGAATCGATCATTGGTTTATCATTCACTCCATCTAATCCGGAATCTGTTTCCATCAAAGCAAACTCATGAGCCTTTTGCAAGCACATATCACTCAGGGAAGTCTTCACCGTTGCAAGTTTGTTCCAAGAACCAGTAGCTGCATACATATCTGCTAGCAACATGTAGTGTCCTAAGTGTTCTGGCTTTATCTCAAGAAGTAGCTTATCAGCAGCCCATTCGCCAATGTCTGTGTTCCCGTGGATGAGGCACGCTTTCAGTATAGTAGCACACATGGCACTAGATGGCTCGTAAGGTATGTTAAGGAATATCTTTCTGGCTGCAGCAAGGTGACCTGCCCTGCAATAAAGATCAACCATACAAGAATAGTGTTCAAGGCGAGGATGTATACCGAACACAGACTGCATCTTCCCGAACCAGGTTTGTCCTTGACGCACTAAATTGCAATGGCTACAAGCTGATAATACTGCAACCATAGTTACATGATCAGGTTTCATTCCGGATCTGATCATCTCCTTGAACAATGACAAGGCGACTTCTCCTTTACCAATCATGCCATAACCACCTATCAAGGAAGTGTATGTCACTTCGTCCCTCTTGCTCATTGAATCATATACTCGCTTTGCAGCTATAACTTCCCCTGATTTCACATACATATCGAAAAGGGAGTTCCACAAGATTAAACAGTCGTTGAAGCTTTGACGTCTCAGGATGTAGCAGTGAATCTCTTTCCCATGTTGCAGGTTTGCAACCCGAGCACAAAGAGGGAGAATGCTTGCAAGCGTAACATAATTCGGGTGAAAGCCAGAACGCAACATCTCCCTGAGCAGGAAAGAGGTCTCTTCAGATCTCATGTTGTGCGCATAACACGAAATAATAGAGTTCCACCTACTCAAACTATTCACTTCAATCTCCTGAAACACTAAAAAGGCATGCCTAAGATCACCGCATCTTGAGTACAATGTGATCAACGAGTTTCGAACATTGTCAATTTTATGAAAACCACTACTAACTGCAAGACAATGGAAAACTTTTCCCAACCGTAACTCCCCAATATGTGAGCATGCCTTCAAACCATTAATCATAGCTACAGAGTCTAATCCCACGTTGTAATTTCTCATTTCAAGTACACAATTCAAAGCCCCAACATAATTTCCTATCTTCAAACAACCTCCAGCTAATGTGTTCCAAGTTACAACAGTCGCTTCTACACCAGATTGTAACATTCTTTCAAAAAGCTCAAGAGCTTCCTCCAAGTTACCTTCAGAGGCATAACAGTTAATTACTGCATTCCATGAGACAGCATCCCTTTCAGACATCCTCTCAAACAATCTCCGAGCGATATCCACTTTACCAAATCTTTTATACATAGATATCAACGCATTGCATACATACAAGCTGCATCTGTGAGAGCTTACCTCAATGGAGCCATGAACCACTCTTCCAGATGCAAAATCAAGTAGTGCTCCACAAGCCTTGAGAACAGACGGGTAAGTAAACTCATCCGGTCGAACTCCTTTACTCATCATTCGTTTGTAAACAGAAACAGACTCCTCAAACCTTTTGTTTCTAACATACGAATCGATCAGCACATTCCACGGAAATGGATGGAAAATGTCAGAGTTCTCAGTAATGGTCTGAGCTTCGTCAAGGAGATTGAAAGCAGAGTAGAAAGTAACAAGCTTTAAGACCAAAACAGGGTCAAACTCCAAACCAGACGAGATACAATAAGCATGAATTTGCTGCCCTGAAACGAACTCATTAAACTCCACACAGGTGGATAAAAGGGAAACCGCTGAACGGAAAACGAATTCGTGAGAACAAGACTGGTGACGAAGCAGAGAGAAAGCTCTGAAAGCTTCATAAAATCGACCATGAGCGATGCAATATCTAAATGATCTGAAAAGAGTTGCTGGAAATGATTCATACTGGGGTTTTGAGATGGGTCTCCGTGGCTGTTTCCAAGAATGAGGAATGAACTTGAAAAATTGGGATACAGTGAGACCTCTGATGAGTATAGAGCGAGANGACGGCATATACAGTAAGCGGCATATGATCGCGGCAAAGAATAAGTTTTGTTTATTGCTCCAATGCTTAATTCATCCATAAAAGCGAATGATCATTCGATTTCGCTCCTCCGTCTGAAAATCAAAGGAAGAAAGATGAGAAAAGAAGAAAGAAGGTTCCGTTGAGGCATTTCATCGAACATGTGGTCTGCAGAATATACCGTA
This sequence comes from Camelina sativa, assembly GCF_000633955.1. Lineage (NCBI taxonomy): Eukaryota > Viridiplantae > Streptophyta > Magnoliopsida > Brassicales > Brassicaceae > Camelina > Camelina sativa. Next base: position 10,952,367 of record NC_025701.1, on the reverse strand, counting down.
TACAGGTGAAATATGGAAGCACGTGTACATATAGAGAAGCATGGAAAATAAAGGACGAGACAGAACTCAACTCAGTTATTAGGAAGGGAAAAATAAAAAGACAAAGGAAATTTGGAGACAGCGCCGACCGAACCGGACGACTGGACAAGCCGCGCGTGAAGGTTTTTGTAGAAAGGAGAAGAAAGAGACTCAAATTGACATTGAGTGCATTAGATTATTTGGGCCACTTGTTTACAAATTGTTCACTTAAGGACCCATTGCATTTGTACCCCATTTCAGCCCACAAAACTCTACCGGTAATAATTTCGCCGCCAGGGAAAAAAATATGACTAGAATTATAAAGTTATTTGATCAAATATTATTTTTCATCGTCAGTTTAAATATAGTAAGGAAAAAAAAATAAAAAAAAAAATTTCGAAAATTTGGAAATTTCTGTTACGAAACTATCCAATTCCTATGAATATGGTTTAGGTTTAGTAAGGCCATGCATGGTTCATGGTTGAGGGGTTTTTAATGTTTTTTAGTTTTTGGTTTTTGATTTTTGAGTTTTAGTTTTTGTAATAGATTTTACATTTTTGGTTTTTTAGCTTTTCTTTACAAATATTAACAAAAGCTAAATTCCACATAATTAGAGATTTTAAGAAAAAGTCACTACATTTCTCTTTTTTTTTTTTCTCTATCTTCTTTTGTAAATACGAGGGAGGGGTAGGTAATATTTGATTACACAGGAAATAAAAGGGGTGAATATTATTTAATCTTTACCCACTCTGACGAAACGATGCAGGGTCAAACTCTCTTGGCTAAAAGGGGTGTGCTTTGTTATGGTCCTCCCGGAACCGGTAAAGCTCTTTTGGCTAAAGCCGTGGCTAACAGGACTGCATCATGTTTCATACGGGTTATAGGGACTGAGCAGAAGTATAGTTGTGTGGAAGCTCCAAAAAACAGTGTAAAAAAACCAGAGTCTTCCAAGGCTCTTTTACATTAACTTGGAAGAAAGAAACAATAAAATAAAACACATTACAAAGAGGCAATACTTTCAATATGCTCGGGTGAGATAGTGACGCCCGTCCTGTCTATGAGTCCATATTGGCGCCGAAACACTTCATTGTCCGCAATTCCATGGATCCTTACTCTTCTCATGTCTTTCTTTTCCACATTGTAGTAGAAAATGAAGAAGGGTGTAAACATGTCTTGGAGATAATTTGGGGCAAAAATGATTTCACCAGCCTTGTTGGTGCCCGAGGAAGTCACATCGACCAAAGGGAAGGGAATCTCAAACGTTTGCTTGGACCATTCATGTGTCACGGCATCCTCAAGTATCCATAAATCAAAACTTCGGAAAGGAACATAGGGGTCGAGTGCAATCGAAGCTAACTTCCCTCGGTAATTTATCAATACTGATTCAGTCTCCAAATACGCAACAACCCTAGGCGCTTTGATTAAACTTATGGTCTCGTATCTAACATCAACACACACAAGTGTGACACAACCACCGGATTCATTCTTGCCTTAGGGGACCAAGCAGCACTATAGAGGGAACCATTGATGTAAATTCTATCAGTTACATGGACATAAGAAGCGGTTGTAACCTGACTGCGTGATACTTCTCCTCCTGCTCCAAGTGTTATAAACTCGTGCACTAGATAACTAGGAAACTCGCCAGCACCAGTGACCAAGTTCAACACTTTGAATTGACGACCGACAGGATCATATCCCAAGGATGCGCGGACTCCTTTAATGGGTAAGGTAATCACTTGCTTCGTGCTCGGGTTACATACAATGAACGTAGGGAAATTAGCACAACCGACAAAGCCGTGGATGGAAGGACACCTGTAGCGGTAAGTCCTGGACACAGAAGGTATTGTCATCTCTAGCTTGGCAACCAAAGAAGAAGGAGAAGAAGATAAATCTTCTTCGTCGAAGGAAGATGAAAAGATGAACAAACGCTTTGTGGCAAGGGGGGCGTATATACTGTTACTGAAAGAGACTGTGAAACGCGATCGCGTAGAAGGAATCGACGAATCTCTGGCTTCGGATGATGGAAGACCAAATCTTGGACACGCATCGGAGCTTCATCAGAGACTTTGACGGCAATTTGGTCAGTATCTCCACCTCTAGATCAGTAGGCAACGGATCTAGCTTGTCTTTCTGATCGTCGTCGTCCTCGTTACGACCTCGCTTAAGGAGTTTCTTTTGGGGGTGGGTCATCATCAGAATCGGTTCTAACTTACTTGGGCTGCTCGCAGCTTCTACCTTACGTTTCATGACAAAAGGAGGTTACTTTCTTTTCAAGACAAGATCGGCTCCCGGCTAACCCTGAAATCTTTGGAGAAGATAGATTAGGGGTTTGACCTGAGAGAGAGTCAAAGGAATCGCAAAGACCTACTTTTCTTTTCTTTTTTTATGTTCTTTTTTTAAAAAAAAAAAATTTACTTTTCATATACTTGTTTACAAGGGTTTTTTTACTGCATTTTGTTTGTTTTGGTATTCATATTTGAGAAATTTACTAAAATCCCTTCATTTTTTACTGCATTTTGTTTATAAGATTTTCTTGATGCAGTAACCAAAGTTGTGCGGAAATGAAAATTTTAAATGAAATAACAATTTTAAAATAATATTATTTTAAATGAGAATTAATATTGCAAATTTGGTCTCTCTTTTTTTGTTACTAGTCAGTTTATATAAAGTTATATATCATATATCCCTATGTATATATATCTTAAATTATTTATCTTTTTTCTTTAAGTACAAACATAAATATCATTTTTGTTATAGTATATCATAATATATCTAAATAATTTATTGTTGTTTAGGTTATTTGTTATTAAGTTTTCAAAAACTCTGTTTCCATTGCATGCTTAAATAGAGTTTTTTTAATAATCATGTTGCAGGATCGAAACATGTGGTGACAGCGAGATAATGTCTTTCCGAAAAAAGAAAAACATCGTATTTATGTAATATTTTCAAGAAAAAGAAAATTAGATTTCTCAAAATGTTTCCATACAATCAATCATACTACCACACAAAATAAATTCCTTTTAAGGTTTACATACTTTGGCCTAGGTACCTTATATCATTATTGTTTTATCTCATATTAAAACTCACTTCAATTTATGATTTTTTAAAAAACTTATTCGATGTGCAAACAAAAAATAATTTACTTTATAAAATAAAAATAGGTATAACTTTTTTCTTTATTCTTTATCTAGATTTTTGTTTTACATTTGAACTAAATCGTTTACAATAGAATTATTATTTTTTTTTATTTGAAATATTAACCCAAATTACATGTCTATGATCGATTGCCAATCTTACCAAGCATTTAGCAAATCTATGATCGATTGCCTACTAAACCCATAAATCTAAAAGAATAATAAGTAGGGGCGTATGTGACAGTCAGATAAAGTGTCTAACCTACAATTTAAAGCCGTGGGCAATGGTGTATAGAGGGATGGGGGCTACATCCCAGCTAAGGATGTATAAACGACGTAAATGATAAATCACCAATGGAGAATGATGACGAAGCCTTTGGTATGACCAATGGAGAATGTCACCTTTTTAAAACGAATAAGTAATTTTTTTTATTAGTTAGAGACCATCTTCATTGCTTATGCATGTCTAAACATAAATTTAATTATAAAAATATTAATTTTATATTATGAGCGTCTTAAGAAAAATAAAAACTCAATACAAATATCTTTATGAAGAAAATTAAGCTATTGATTAAGAAAATTAGCTTTTGTAAGCCTATCGATCAGAATACTAACAGAGCAGTTGTAAGAATGGCAACAGTGGCGGTGGCGAGAGAGATCGGTATAATCAACTTGAAACAGAATTGCAATCTAGTAGCAAATTGTGTTTCAGCTCTTATATTACAAAGACAAGACCATTTCAGACAGAGCTTCCTAGAAATTATATATGGAAAAAAAAAACTTCTCATCAAAAATATAACATGGCCATCATCATGTCATAATTAATATTTAAAAGATTACGCCACTTTGTGCTATATTGATCTCACGTCCTTTGTTCCCCAACTTCTAAGGAGAAGCATAACTTTTATCATATCTTACTTTAACTTCAAGAAATTAAAATGTATGTGCTATAATCTTGAGTAAATTATCTAACCGACAACATAAAGACAAACAGAGCACTTAAGAAGAACTAAAATAAGATAATAACAAAAATCCAAAATTTTCGATACGAAGGTGTGTGACTTGTGAGAAGAAAGAATCGCAACCAAAACCAACGGGCGCGGCGATAGTGAGTTTGCGGCGTCGTTGTGGCTAAAGGATTCAGAAGAAGATTTTCCAAATTAGTTTAATTAATTATGTGTCTAAAGGATTCACAATAAAATCACGAAAACCTTAATAATTAGAGAAGGGAACAAAACCACTTTTAGTTTCACAGTTTCTTAAGTTAAGGTTTAGGTATATAAATCAGTATGAAGAGGCACAAGATAAAAAGAGGGGATGCTTCACATAAGACGTGAACAAAAGGTTGCGATTGAAAGACACATCCTTAGGTTTAGTGAATTTTATCGAATTTCCGAGTGAAAAAAATAAACCAAAGCCTTTAGATTAAGAAAAAGACAAACTTCATGCTCCATAACCCAATTTGATCTTATAGAGAAAATATCTCATAATATCACAAAACATAGTAATTGTAGAATTATAAACTGCTCTAAATTCATTTTGGATAAGAGTTTGGCAATAAAAGGTAAATATCATATATGGTTTGCCTCTTGAACACTTTTTCCTGCATGATTCCATATCAAAGTTCAAAAGGTAAACTAAACTAATAAAAATACTTCTAAAAGCAATGATTGCTCTTATTACAGATAGGCAAAACAGTTGTGAAGCAGATTTTCCAACTGTCGAAAAGCTATGAAATTTGGTGAGATTCAGACAAATGAATTTCATGTTCCAAATCATTAGCCAATGAGAAGAGACTATCAATCAGATTTGTGAGACACGATACACTCGTGTGAGAATGAAGGAATCTTTACAGGCGGGCTTATTATAGCACTCGTAATGTTACCCAGACACACATTGAAACCTCCATCTGAAAGTTCCAGTTCCGGATCACCACCACCAAGAACAACTTCTTTCTTCAAAATATCGAAACTATCGAGATGATTACCAAATCTGATCTGGTGCTTTAAATATACCCCATGCTTGAGACATTTAATCACACCATCTTTCAAAACGTTACGTGGATTCTTAATCAGCCAAAACCCTTCAAAAACCGAATGGTTTCTTAGTCTAACCATGGCCTCGTCTTGAAGATACTTTAACCAAATCATGTCTTTGGACATTTGAAATATCCCGGTACCTATTTGATCCTCCATATAGTCAATGAGTCTGAAGATATCTAAACCCAACACCGAGCTCATGATCATATCACGTTCCGCGGTTTTTCTAAGACTAGTGTCGAAATCCTTGAAAAGAACTAAACAAGCCATTTGGTGAATCCTACCCAACATAATTCCCGATTCCTTAGAGAATATAGTACACCTTTGTCTTACTCCTCCAGCTTCAATCCCCCTCAAAACAGGATAGACCAAATCACAGTTGCTAACAACAGCCGGTAAACCGACATAATCAAGATACCTGTTCTGCCGTAACGAACAAGCTATTATCATCGCCGACTCCAAATCTTCCCCTATACCAAACTGACACGAGTACTCAAGTAATGCACCCATTACTAGCGCTGGTGACACCACAACATTGCGATAATGTTTCATCGGCGAGTAGTATCCAACTAAAATGATATCATCACCATCAGCTGGTATCTTGACATGCTCCACCCCGCCGAAAAGCTGGCTAGGGTACTTCTGACACATTGCATACAATACCAAATTGTACGCTGCATCGCTTTCATGTTTGGTGTACACATAAGCCGTGTTCCACAAATCCCATGTAGACAAAAGATCCTTGACTTTATATTCTAGAGTGTGGAGATCAGCTCTCTCGTACGTCTTCGGTCCACTCTCCAAATGATCTAGATAGATCAAACATCCTTTGACCAACCTCGTCAGCTTACTTTGTATTACCGAACCTCTTTGAAACAATGTAACCAATCTCTCAGCGTCAAAAAAACCCACATGCCTCGTGTCTAAACCAGTCATTTCAGCAAATTGGGCTAAATTTCTTACCTTACCCTCACGTAATACCCTCCTCAAATCATTCGGTATCTTCAAAGTTCTTGGCTCACTAGGAGTATAAAACTCGACCACTACCTCTCGCACAGTCCAGTTAACTCTGAAATATAGACCAACACAGTCTATTGCACCATAAACTGCTTCACCTAACAAGTTGGCGCTTAGAGTGTAATCGATAATGAAAGTATCTTCCGTTAAATATCTTAAACCTCCTCCAACAATACTTTTTGCATAACTGGCGGTGTCTCCTATCACATTCCCCGATTTAGAGGTTTCTAACGTTTTGACTTTCAAATCATAGTACCTGACTTCACGCACACCTTCATACTCAGCCTTGGCCAGTTTATATCCTGGAGACATGTCCCTTATATGGGCTGCAAACGCATCAAGGTCCTCCCTACGCAACATCCTTAAACAAAAAAAAAAGAGAGAATTAAGCTTTGGTGTAAACAAAATGCAAAAGTAGGTTGAAGAAGAAGAAGAAACTCAAGGAGAGTAGAAGAAACTCAACAGTCACCCTTTATGCTCCTTTTATCGATGAGACTGATAAGGTTAAGTAGCTGGCATATGATATTGTTCTTTTAATTAAGACCAATATGCATTTAGGCCCAGGTCGTGCTCTGTTTGGTATTGGGCTAAGCCTTTCGTTGATTTGTTGACATTATTGTAATAGAAAATATATCGATTACAAAAGAAAAAATAAATACACATATGGGACAATGTCTTGAAGGAGTACATTGAGCTCAAGGAGGTGTCTTTGTGTCTGAAAAATTACACTAAAAGCTTTGGAATCTAAAGATCAGTTGCAGAAGGAATGTCGTTGATAGTTAAATAAATCCACGCCTATCATCTGATTATGTGTGTTTAAAAAATCGTTAGGCGGGGATATATATCTAATCAAATATGAAATATCAATAAAACGCTACGAAAAACTCTAATCATGAATTATTGAATTATAATTATTTGGTTACTTCTAAATGAGTCGGTGAGTATGATAGGCGGGTCGGTCTGTCACGTTACGATCAACTCCAAAAATGTCTGTGTGTAGACGACAGACAAGACAAAACCTAAACAAACCAAAAAAAAAAAAAAAAAAAACCTAAACAAAGTAAAGATAAGGAATTGGTTACGCATATGAACCACATTAATTACGTGACGAGACACTTGGGTTTTCTCCGTGGATGCTTCGCGTGTGTGAGAGGATGGTGGTTGTACTTGTATGTGTGAAACTAAATTCTGACAACCATGTCTCATCCAACGGATACGTATTAAAGACACACAGAAGAAGACAAAAAACAACTTTTTTCCCCCCCCCCAACTAGTTTGGGACAGTTGTATCTGTGTGTAGTCCGTGGACTTGTAGTTTTTCTCATTACAATATTCTTTTTGGTCAAATACCAAACAAACAGACCGAAAAAAAAAGACCCGGTTTAGACGGTGACTATTTTACGTCACGCATGACGCAATTTGAGCCCAAAAAAGGCAAAAAAAAAAGAAGAAGAAGGTCTTCGTTGTTGTGTTCTCTTCGTCTTATCCCCCACGTGGTTTAACCAGAGATGATGACGTTTTCACGTTCTTCACGGTTGGAGAGTTTTTCGTAATCTACTTTTTTTTTNTTTTTTTTTTTTTTTTTTTCTTTCACTACTTAAATTAACAGTTAAATCTTTAAATATAATTAACAATTTTTACATATAAAAAAAATACAATACCATCATTTAAGTTGAACGGCGACGATACAGTAAATCCCACTAGTTGAAAAAGAATTGACAGTAAATCTCCAAATACATTGAACTAGTTACTATTAGAGTCACACAGGCACAGCCAAAAAAGAAGAAGAACAAAAAAAAGTTACAACTTGTAAAAGAAATTGGACCGGTCAGGGCACATGTCTAATTGAAAACCACACACACACAATAAAAAGGGGTCATACTTTGACCGACCCGTTGATTTTTTCTTCCAGATTAATTAAAAAAATATTAATATAATTTGGTCAACGTCATTCTCATTCATTCATATACTATTATATTACAAATATTTATTATTTTGACTTTCATCAAACTTCAACGTATAAATAGTCTTCGTATCTTCAAAGTTCAAACCAAACATAATAATAAACACATAACACTCCAAAGTCTCTTCTTTCTTGACATCGGTCATAAAAAATGGATTACAGAGAATCCGATGAAACCCAACCAAAGTACAAAGGGATCCGTCGCCGGAAATGGGGGAAATGGGTATCGGAGATTAGAGTTCCGGGAACTCGTGACCGTCTCTGGTTAGGCTCATTCTCAACAGCTGAAGGAGCCGCCGTAGCACACGACGTAGCTTTCTTCTGTTTACACCAACCCGATTCGTTAGAGTCTCTCAACTTCCCTCATTTGCTTAATCCTTCGATGGCTTCCAAAACTTCTCCGAGATCTATCCAGCAAGCTGCTTCTAACGCCGGGATGGCTATTGACGCCGGAATCGTCCACAGTACCAGCGGCGTGAACTCCGGGTATGGTGATACGGTGACGTATTATGAGAATGGAGGAGCTGATGAAGTTGAGCCGTTGAATATTTCAGTGTATGATTATCTGGACGGTCACGATCACGTTTGATCCGAGTGTTGTTTGGAGCCTAGTAGTATGCACCAAAAGGGTTGTGAATATACCATACATGTAAGGTTTTGATCAATGTTTGGTTCAACGATTCTGTGAAGTCTGGTCCATTGTATACCATTCTATTAAAGAAGCCTCGCGGCATGATTAAAGATATGAATTTAGGTACTCAAAAAGGGTTGTGAATATACCATACATGTAAGGTTTTGAATTTTGATCAATGTTTGGTTCAACGATTCAGTGAAGTCTGGTCCTTTGTATATTGAAGATTTGAATTTAGGTACTCAAAATGTCTTTGTAGAATACAAAAATGTATCTGATTAGCTCTTACATTATTACTCCATACGAAAATACATGGGACAAAGCAGGTGACAAACACACAATTTGACGAAAAATCTACAAGAGTTGCTCTAAGTAACTGATTTCTCTCAGTCTCATTTGAAGCCTCTGTTTATTAGAAACGTGGCCTTCTTTTTAGTCAATCTATCAAGATTCAGATTGACCGCCAAACTGCTTATGGAGATCCCTGAAGGATACCGTGGCTGAACCTCTTCGCTTGGCCTGCTGGTGAGACGAATGTTCTCTCCATCCTGTCATGTAAATCACCTACATAGGAATGCCCAAATGATATAATTTAGACCTTAGATGTTGTCAACTGCAGGATTACGAACTTTTAGTTTTTTGCATACATTGTTTCAACACATACAACATAGATTTCGTATAGCGAGAAAAGCCTAAACAGCTATAGAATATATTGACTATGAATTGAAACTGGTTAATGGTTTATCCATAGATGAGTTAGTTCTGAAATTCTATCGACGGACCTGAAAAGTAGCAGGTATAGTGCCATCCTCTGTGGCAAACATGGAGTCATATATGGCTGCAGTGGCAAGAGCAGTTTCGCGATTTAATATCTGTTTTTGTAATCAAGAAGAATTTTGGTTAAGAAAAAGTACTACTACAGTAGTCGCCACAATTGTAAAAAGTCTTAAAAGAAGAAGAAACCAACCTTGTTTCTCTCAAGAAGACCATTGGTTTCACCCATTGCACGAAGATGCTCTATAAGATCCAGCGCTGAGTAATAAGATACACAACAAAGACGCAAATCAGAAGAAACTCTTAGATACAATACACGTTTTCGCCAATGATGAAGTACTTGGAAGTTTACCACTCTTGTATTTAACTACATATTCATCGACGTCAACTCCAGGAAGACTAAAACCCGCCCTGGTCAAGAGATTCCCTGCGTCCCTAACCTGAAAGAAAGAGAAGCCATGTTCTTTCACTATAAAACCAACTCTTTTGTTCTGTCATCTACAAAGTGCAGTTCCCGCTTTTTTCAAGCTGGAAAGAAAATTAAGTGAACTTGCTAAGGATTCACAAACACACCTGTGCTAAAGGCGATAGCCTGGGACTAATACCTCCTTCACGCTCCATGTGAGCCAAAGTGCATGCTATTCTCAGCTCCCTAATAAAGAATTTGAATACATGAAAGGATAATAAGAAAGAACATATATATGGGAGAGAGCATTCAATATTGAGTCTTGACTTGAAACGAAAGGCAGGACAAACTTTAAGGTTTCTCCGCCAAGAATTGCTGCTAAAAACAGGCCATCAGGCTTCAGCGCTAGTTTGCACTGCAGTAATCACACGATCATAAGCCAACACAATATTAGTATTGCTCTAAGGACAACAAACCCATTTCAAATAAACCAACAAAAGTAACAAAACGAGAAAAACCTGTATCATGGATCCTGGAAGATCATTTGTCCAATGAAGCCCCAACGAACTTATGATCAAATCAACCGAACTTCACAAACAACAACACATGACCAGATATTAGCAGGTACAAAACTAGCAGCAAGGGGAAACAAAAACAGGTTTTACAATACTGTTGTTGTTATACCTCTCTTTGATTGGCAGAAACTCTTCATCACCAACCAAATACGATGTCTCGATGGAGTTACCGAGTGAATCCTCATCAGCATCTCTACATGATTTAATCATATCATATGAAGTATCCATCATGATAAGCTTTTCAATCCCACCTTTTGCAACCAAAGCCACCAAAATCATCATCATCATTCACAATGCACATGGAAACAAATCTACAAAACCAAGACAGTCAAAGAGAGATATAACTAACCACGACCACGTATCAATCTCTTAACAGCACCAATAGATCCTCCCAAACATAACGCAGTGGGAAAACTCTTCTTACAATCCTTATAAAGAAGAAACCAAGATAACATCACTAAACTTGATTAAACCGGATTTGAAAAATCAAGAAATGAAGGAGTACCTCTAAACGGTCAAGGAGATTGTCTGCAACAGCGTCAACAAAGGAATTGTTTTTATGGCGAGAGGACAGCCACGCAGCTCGATCACGCTTCAATCGAAAGCACACAAAAGAATTATAAAATCAGAAACAAAGGAAATGGAATCTGGGTTAGATAAAAAAAAATGTGAGATGAATTCGAAGACTACACATGTATACGCTTGAGGTCTCGATCAAAGATCTTGACTTTGGAGTTGTTCTGTTGTAGCTCACCGTCACCGCCATAACCACCGTGCGTAGAGAAAGAGTGAGAGGCGAGGAATGTATGAGATTGCTTCGTAGATTTTTCGGATATTCTCTTAAACAGCCCAATTCGTCCGTAGATAGAATTGATCCTCCGCATCTCTCTCTCTCTCTCTGGTTCTTAGCTAGCACCGGTAAAACGTCGGACGGGGTTCTGGGTTTGGTTTGAAGAAGAGACGGTAGATTTCTCAGTCTGGTCTTATTTCATTTTGGTCCCTAATGTTTGTCTATATTCCATAAATCCTCACATTTTACTTAAATTGTAAAATTTAACCCTCATAATGACCCTCGGATGAATCGTTGCATAAACATTGTGATTCGCACTTTACATTGTATATAAGGCAAGTTAACTGATATCATTCTAGTTTTGTTCACGAAAGGTCGTGTGGTTGAGATTCTTTTCTGATTGACACAACACAAGTGTTATTTTGCTACTCTCACTCTTTGTATCGATTTGGAATGTTCTCTTTTCGTTTTAAGAAGATAGAAAACCAGGAATAAGTTGTCACTCAAAACACGGGGGAAAAAATGTACAAGCCAAAACCTTGAAGAGAACTTTTGTAATAACAGATTAACAGATACACTTTTAAATCTATGAGAGAGTGCACACAAGAGGTGGGGAGTAAAAAAGAGTGATACCGATGGTTTTCTGAATTTACATGATCACACACGAACATGTCCTTTGTTGTCCCGCCTCCCATTCTTCATCTGATAATCCCATCTCACTGCAACCAAAATCAAGTTTGTTTCTCGCAAGTCAGTAACAAAACCGCGAGAGGAAACAATGCTAAGAGGTCTATGCAAAAACTATGATGCGTAAACAGATACTGTAATATATGTATCCACTTTGGCTGGTACAGAGCACATGTAAAACTCTGAATGCATTAAATGCTTTCGATTTTGATCATAGAAGTTAAGTCACAGCACAGCAGTAAATTAAAGCTCATTATTCACATTAATTAAGGATCCAATTTGCATAAAACGATTTTTACTTATGTTAAACTAAATTGGGATTTATAAACTTCTCAACAAGCGGTAACACTCTATCACATACCTCGGCTCAAATTCTCTAACTTGAGTGAGTTCACTACCACAAGCATCTGGCCACTGAACTTTCCGCCTTGCCATGTCACCAGTGAGATCGCTACCATCCACGCTCAACGTCTCGTATTCTTTAATATCCTCAAGAGAGCGTGGTTCCGCAACAGAGGGCCTCTTCAAGCTACTCCTCAATGAGAGTTTGAAAGCTTCTTTGCTGCTGCTGCTGCTGCTGCTGTTATCAGTTTCACTTATGTGGTCTTTACCCTTTTCAGAAACAACAACGACAGACTCTGGTGATGATATATCACGATGCTGCTGCTGCTGCGGCTGCTGCACAGGTTCTACTTTAAGAGGAGATGGGGTCTCAAGTCCTGCGGAAGCGCCACCGAAACAACTGAAGGAAGCAGCGCAACCGCGGGAAACTCGGTTCTTAATGGAATCCAGCTGAAGAACAACAGGGTCGTCAGCCTCAGGCTTTTGGTCAACAACCTGGTACTGGTTCCACGGCACAACTCTCATGGGCTTGTCTCCGTCCTTATCACCAGAGAAAAGAAGGGTCAATCCCTTACTATACCCAGACGCAGACGCTGAGAATAAACCCCCTCCTTCTACTGCCAGTAACATTAGTTGCTCTATTCATCTGGCGTACATTTAAAAAAGCTGACAATGTCCACCACCTTCCTGGCTCACCCCAAGCACCAGATATAGTAGAATTTAAGAAACCTGAAGCTAACAAAGACAAAAATCAAACTGAGAATTTACAGTCATAGGATGACACATACAACATCTTTACTTGCTAAATTGACTAGAACTACTCAAATGGAAAAAAGAGTTTTAGAGGATCAACCTCAATCGTGGAGGAGATCTAAAACGCCAAAAAAAGAGAAAACACACAAAAATGGTAACAGAGATAGTGGAAACGAAACGAAATGAGATTGGATCTGTAACCGCAAGTTTTGACTTAGATGCAGAAGAACACACACTCTGTGAATTGATTAGAAGATCTATAAGGCCATTTTCAAATCATCAGGAAACAAGTCAAGAGAAAGAGTTTAGAACATGCATCTAACTACTTCACTTCAAGCCACCGAAAGAATACGATACGATCTCAATTCTAAGCTCGTTCTTCCTCGCTACTACTTTTTTGCTGGTTTTTTTTTTCTCGGGAAAATTCGCACAGGAGAAAGAAAAAAAAAAAGTGAATCTAAGGGAGTCTTAAAATTCACCTGAGGGAGGGATCAAAAGCTCGGGAAGAGAATCGATGACTTTGGTCAGCGCCGGCTGTTAAGATCGTCGTCACTTTCTCTCGAGTGAATCAATGGGGACGATGACTCGATTAGAGAGAGTGTGAAGAAGAGAGTAAGGCCATGTTTATCGGTAGATCACATGGGTGATCTTGGGGCTTTTAAAATTAAAATTTATTGAACAGTACCCATAAGATCAGCCCAATTGATCTTAAATAAGATCAGTTCTTCCCACTGATCTAAAGGTGACGTGTCACACGGAAAGCTTGGTTTCAATTTTTTTTTCCTTCGACATTTTTTTTTCTTCGACATTTTTTTTCTTCTTCTCTCGCAAATGGCGACAAAGCGAAACGGCGACTACGACCACATCGCCGATGGATCCTCCTCCGCCGCGAAACCCTATCCATGATTCCGATCCTGAACCAAACACCGTGTCGATTTCTCCAAGCGACGAATCCTCAATCCGCGCTAAAGCTTCCACCTTCTTCGTTGAATTGCGAGCAGAGAGGAAGGAATCATCAACAGAGAAAAAAAATGGTAAATTTGCTTCGTCTTTCGTGAATTTGAGTTTTCGGGATTTGATATTATTGTTTGTTTTGGTTTGACCTAAGTCTTCTTCTAACAAAGGTTTCTTCATTCTTCGTTGATTTAGTTTTCTGTAAGCGATTGGTTATAGGGGTTTCTTCTTTCTTCTAACACATGGTAACTTTTTCTTCTTTTATGTTTGGGAATTTAGGGTTTGTTCGATTAGCCTATGCTTGAATTGTGTGTGAGCTTGAATTGTTCTCTTTAGTGGTTTATCTAACCAGTAGAAAAAGGTGTGATTTTGATAATGGTTTGACATTATCTAGAGATGTAACCACTGGGCTTAGTCTCTCGCTCTCGCTAGTTTCTTGTTACACTTCTGTTGCTCGCTGTTGCAAAATATCACTTATGGAACTGATGAATTAGAAAAAGCTTTAATGGTAGGCTCTTGCAGATGTGTTTTAGCCATCATCACTCTTTAATTATTTTTCCTAGTTACATTTACCATGACCAAGCTTGAGAAGCTTTAAGGTGATATTGATTAAATTGACAAACGCAAAGGGACAGTTTAAAGTGATATGTTTTGTAGCTAGTGTAGTGCTGATTGACATGTTTTTATTGAGATTGCTGCTTATATACTGCAATTTCTCAAGTTTACTCTCAAGTAGAAGAGATTTGCAATTTGTTTCAGTTGTTTTAAGCTTTTTTTATTGGTATATCTTTGGCACTTGATGATGGTATTATAAGCTTACGGATTTGTGCAATTTGCCTTGTGTAGCTTTCAGTGAGAAACTGTTTCATCAGAGGATCCGTGGTAAGGTACGTGCAGTTACCTAAAGATGGACTCAATGTTTTTAAACTGCTCCTTCTCCTTATGTAGAACTAGTAGAAATCACTGAGTTACAAAATGAGGTTTGTCTTGGCCTTAACATCAGTTTCCTGAAACCAACACAACGTTGATCTGTGATACATACATTGCCCCAATATTCTATGATACATTTCAATGTGTGATGATGATATGGCAATGAGAAATGTACCTCTGGCAGGTGATACATATACCGCATAGGCTCATCAGTGTACAAGTTTTTATTGTTGAATCATAGAGCTTACCAGTGGGGGAATTCAAAGCAAATAGTATTGCTTAGTCTGCGGCATTTACAAGTCTATTTGTTTACACAATTGTGCATCATCAATGTGATGAACAACAACTCCTCCCCCTCCCCCAAGAGTTCGAGTTTGTTTTTTTTTTTTAAATTTTATTTACAATGTTTTTTTTGTTTCATAAAAATATGGCATTGTATTTTGAATTTTAATAAAATTTTTATAAGTTTGCAATTAAAATGTTATTTTATAAAAGTTTTAAATTGTTTATAGTTCTAAAAAAATATTATATTATTAAATCTTAAGATCTTATACCTGTTCTCCCAATAACTAACTTCTTAACAAAAGTTCTTAAGACCTGATCTTACAATATTTTTACAATATTTCTCTTCTAAGATCACCCTCACCTGATCCCCCTATAAACATGCCCTAACATTAACATGAATTGAAAATACATATTTAATTCCCAGTCTTTTAAAAGTTACTGATAGTGATTAAACCCCGATAACGATGTATCTTGCGCATGATAGCGACATCCCCTTTTGCCTGACTCAACACACTTTTTTACTCACTATTGTAAATTTCTATGTATGGAAGTATGAAACTATGGACCTTATGTTTTGTTGGTAATATTGCTTTGTTTCAAGCAGATTTGAAGCTTCAAAGTAACAAAGTTGATTTGAGGGGAATATAACGAAGAGAGTAAAAGAGGAACGAACATAGTTTTCTGATTTGAATTATATATTGTCAAAAACTAAGACCAGTCATTTGATGAAACAACAACACCTCTTAAACTATCTCTTCTGCCAAAAACAAGACAAAAACAAAGCACCAAGCTCTCGTCATTGAGTACAACACAACCAACAAACTCTCTTTAACGCTTCTTCGAGACACCGACAGTCTTTCCACGGCGTCCGGTGGTTTTGGTGTGCTGTCCACGTACACGCAGACCCCAGTAGTGCCTCAGACCACGGTGGTTCCTGTTTATTACATTAGAGTCACAACCTCAGTCAGAACTACTAACAAACTTCTATTGATTGAAAACAACATGATAGACGATAATACAATGTAATTCAAGTACATGATCAGAGATAAGAGTGTATAATTATTATCTTCTCCAATATAGACTTTATGGCAGGTAAATGACCTAACCATTACTATTTACAGATACGGTTACTAACGATCACAGAATGTGTAGTGTGTTTACCTGATCTTCTTGAGACGCTCAAGATCGTCTCTCAGCTTCATGTCAAGAGCATTGGAAACAACTTGGGAATATTTCCCATCCTTGTAGTCCTTTTGCCTGTTCAAGAACCAGTCTGGGATCTTGAATTGGCGAGGGTTAGCCACGATATTCATGAGATTGTCAATCTCAGCAGCACTTAGCTCTCCAGCCCTGAATATTCCAGCCACAACAAAGAAAATACATATTAAGGAATAAGGATACCAAGATTATATGACAGTAGACCAACTTCTTCAAGAATTTCACTAAAACTTGTATCACATTTCTTAGAGCATATTAAACAAACCAGACAAAGCAAAGTTCAATTTCTAGTCATAGATCCAGCTACATCTTCTATTGAGTACTATAGAGTTATACAAAACTTCTCAAAAATCACAATCCCTATCAACAATAATAGAATTCACAAGTTACTGAAAGATACACGCTAGAAAACGAAGGAAACGAACCTCTTGTTCATGTCAACATCAGCCTTCTTGCACACAATGTTGGCCAATCGCCTTCCAATACCTTTGATCGAGGTCAAGGCAAACATAATCTTTTGCTTCCCATCGACGTTAGTGTTGAGCACACGCAAAATGTGCTGAAACTCCTCGTTTGCAACTAGAGACTACACACACACACAAACGCACCAGCAGAAAACAGATCCGTCAGTAACAATCGTGAAAAGGAACACAAACCTTACAGCTCCAACAACAAATCGAATACATAACCAGCAAAGAAAACTACGCTGATTGAAGCACGATCAATCGGGAGAAACAGAAGGTAATCGAGAGAGGAGGAGAGTATAAGAACGATGAACGTACCATTTTTGGATGCCGAGAAAGATTGCGAGAGGAGGATGAAGCTCTTTTACAGACTCTGGAGGCGCCACCACAGCGTTAGGTTAGCTCTGTTATATGTTATAAGCGGCGTACTACTTTAGGGTTTTCGAACCTAATATGAAGCTCTCCCGGTTAATGACTATTTTACCCTTTTAAAATTTTCGATATCCCAATATTTTTGTTTTCATGTTTTTTTTTTTTGCGTCGACTAAACCAATCATCCTCCGGTGTTGTAACCGGTCAATTTGACAACTCTAATTTAGAGTCTCTAAATCACAGCAATCATATTAATGAACGAGAAGACGAAATCATTCCATACAACTTGAAAAAGAAGCTATATACATATATACATTACGATTTAGATCCAGTGAAGTCAAGGAAAAAAAAAAAGGTTGAGCTACTTCATCATTTAAAATGTACAAAGAAGAGGTCGAGTTATATAAGAACCCCGAGCGATGGCAAATCTAACGCCTGTGGGAGTGATTGCGTTAGTCACTCATCATACATATTACATACAACAAGCTATTTATATTCTTCTTGCTCTACTACGTCCAAATATTTTTTTTTGTCTAGGAGCACTAAAAATTACCAAAAAAAACAAAAGTGGGACGCTTGTTATTGGGACAAGGATATGGTACAGCCTAATTCTCGAGCCGCCGTGTCAAGAAACTGAGTAGGCATAGTTGTGGAGAGCAAACTGTGAGCTTCCCAGTTCAAGCATTTTTGGATGTCGGCTTTCCAGTCTATTGTGGCAGCGTTGAAGAACCGATAGGACGGGCTATGCATTCCGTTCTTCTCTGTTGTTGGCAGTTTTGGAGTTACCTTAATAGGTATAGAGCTTTGGTTCATGATGTCTCGTAGTACTGACGTGCTTAAGGCACGTACATGTGCACTTGGGTGTGACAGGCACCGTATTGTTGCTGGTAGACGACACTGCATAGAAGCAAACAGATGTGAACAAGGTTAAGCACAGTCCAATTTTGATTCTCCACAACTGATATTAATGTTAAGTACTTTGGTAACTATATCTGACTCCCAAGCAAGCAGTACCCTAACTTTTAAGAGAAAGTTGTAGCAAAACTAAAGACAAACTTGCAAGAGGAACATTTGGAAAAAAATGGTGACTTAGGCAAAGCTAAGAGAGGGATTAGAAACCTAAAGTTCCCTCTGCTCACAGGTTGTTTCTAAATGAGAGAGTTCTACTCATGGCCATGGGTATGTGAAAGCTGATATGGACCCCACTACTGATCATCTACAATGGACAAACAAAACCATAGGCCTGTTCGATTCATGCTTACCTTCAATAGATTGGATAAACCGTCAACCACTGCTAGTCCAGATGGTCCCCAAGCTAGCACCGGCTGTATTGCTCTTGCAGTGGCTTCAAGTAGCTGCAAAATTTTAAATACAGTGGAATCAGAAAACCGATTTTCACTCCAGCTCGAGGAAGGGCATTGTAGAGCAATCTATAAAAGTGTAGTACCTCGAGTTGGGGTAATGTACAAGCTTCTCCATCAACAAGCATTCCATCAGTTGCCCGCAGAAGAAGATCTGATGCACTTGCTAGAATCACCAGTGACTCAGGCCTGTCATGATTGCGCATGAGTTCCACCAACACTTTGACTATACGTTGATTGATTTTCCACATTTTTTGGCCTTCTTCGTCATATTTGGCGATCCAAGGCTGCAACTCTCTCTCAGCCTGTAAATAACACAAGACCAGTTCAGATAGACAGACACTAGAGCATAAAAGTACATCCCTCAATATTTAAGCTTCAAACAAGCCATAATCATTTTATACTGATATTTTTTTCCTTATTTACTATCTGTGACATATTAAAACAAGTGTTGCAGAAAACTTTCCAGCTTAATATTTTTATAATCTGCTATTCTACTCATGAGAGATTAAATCGAGTGAATCAAGCATAATATATCGTGACACAAGCCACATATTTTCCGCAGTTCTTCATTTTTACACACATGTCGCGTTCCTAGCAAATTACATAATATAAGTCAGAGAAATTTGGACCTGAAGAACAACTGCTGCAGCTGCTTTTGCTGGCGTTGCAGATACGACATTGCATAGCGCATCAACAACCTGGTATATTAAAACTATGATCAGTCAATGAAGTTGAGCCCCATGAGAACTAAGATTAGTGAAGAATCAAAAGAATATCGAGGCAACTGTAAGTGAGCTGGGAATTAGAGATGGTGCGGTTTACCTGTCTCCATCCTTGTTGCGCAGAGGTGCTTTCTGCGGTGGGTTGGATTTCAGGAGCAGCAATCAGTTTGTGCCATAATAATGAAACAACGGAGAAAGACAGCTCCGGTTTCTCTGCAAGCACTGACCTCAAAAGTTTTTGTGTACCACAATAGAACCCTGCAAGTCTATCAGCTGTGAGGAAATTTGCTAGATCAGAAGCATCCAAGAGGAATTCTTTGATACCCTTCTCCGAGGGTCTTCCTGATCCTTCATCTGAATGTCTAGCAAACTTATGGTTGCCTCTTGGATTCATTTCAGTCCGTGAGGCAGATGTCACCGCTGTATCAAAGCATGAGGTGTTTTGTTGTTTCCAGTTTAAACAGGTAAGAGAGTCCTTCTGAACCGGTGAATTCTTAAGGTAGGCTTCTAAGGGTTCAGCTTTGTCAACAATGGATGCAACAACTTTGCTGTGAACATCAATGAGGTTATATAATGATGACGCTCGTTTATGAATTTCCTTGTCCCACTTACATCTCATCAACCCAGACAACGCATGCGTCAAAGCCTTTGAACGTCTGAACAGTTCGGAAATATGAGCTGCAACCATGGCCGCAGCAACTATCTCACTAGAACTGTAACTCCATGGAGTCCCCACAGAAGACGGTTTCAATGAAAATAGTGCCTCTAGAATTGCCAAAATTCGGCGTGTATGATTAATTGCCGAGTCAATCCCAGCTGCATACTCGTTAGATGACCCATTTAACTTTACAGGCTTTGTAATAGTTTTAGCCATGGCAGAACTGGAAAAGTTTCCCCCTCCAGACATCAGAGGGTACAGCTGAACCTCACAGGCAAGAGCACAAACCGCAGCAAGAACGTATGAATCAAATGCTGCCACAGGTCCCTGTCCTTTGACATTCCTACTTTTACGGTTAGTTTGACTGTTAGATACAGGTTGATTTGCCTCCATATTTTCGGTAGTACTAGCATATTCGCTTCTCGGTCTCTTGCTACCACTAGACTGTGCTTCATGGCTAACACATACAGTCAACACAACAAAAAGTAGGCGTGATGCTAATTCCACACCAGCGCATGCTTCTAAAAAGAGAGCATGGACCATAGAACGAAGCTCAGCCATAGCAAGGTTTTTGGTCGCTGATCTTGTGGTAAAACTCGATCTAGCTTTTCTGGTATGGTCCCTGGAAGATTCAGGCGGAAAAGTTCTACTGAGGATTGTTTCCACGGTGGCAACAAATATTTTCATCAAGCATGCTTCCGAAGGACTCCCTCGTGGAAGATATTCAAGTACTTTGAGTAGTGGAATGTATAGATTCCATGACAAGATCGGAGGTTGCAGTGGGGAAGCAACTATGATTTCGGGAAGATCAACCGCTGACGAATTTAAAGGGATCAAACCGTAAGCAGCTTCCCATATTGTGCAAATCCTCCACTCAACTTCAGGACCATGAGCACAAAGCATAGAGGCAATTCCTTGGGCAGTGGCTTCAATGGTTGCTTCTGCTGCAGGAACTTCTATCTGTTGAGAAATACAGACTTGAGAAATTAGTCAGTTTCGATATAATTTTCTAGCAGAGCGCCGCGCACATATCAGAGATAAGTTGGTGGAACAGCAAAGAATTTTTTTTTAAAAAGAACCATGCCTGCTTTCTGTAATTTGAACTGTAGCCACCAATAGGCGCGTGCTGAATTTCTACTCCCTCAACTTGACTTAGCGGAGGAAAAAGCAGTGCCGGCCGAGAGAGTATGCGGAAAAGCAAAGCGGCTGCAGCATCAGCAGCAACACCTGCCCTCATAGACATAGCAATTCCTATTGCACGCAAGAAGTGCAAATGCATCCAGTTCCTGGGTAGCTACACCAAGAAAGAGAGTGTGATCAAACCTTCTTTTTGTTTATGACATATCAAAGCTAACATTCTTTAATAGGAGCTGATGATATCCATTGATGAAATTTCAAATGCTCCCACATACTGTAAGCCAGAAAATCTCATAGTGTGGATCAAGGGCCACAAATAGCTTTCTGGAGAGTGATTAAAAGAATTCATATTACGCTTACCCTTACACCAGATGCATAATCTTCAGCAGCTCGAAGGAGTTCCACAAGCTGTACAGCAGCATCAAGTGCATCTGGAGCCCAAGACGGTGGTGCTTCTAAGAGTCCAAGAAGAAGTCGCTGAGTAGCACTTGGAGTTGCAAGGGCATAATATCTGACAGGAAAGTGAGAAACAATTCTGATCAGGGACTCGAGAAAGCACAACCTTAAAACTAGCAACAGAGTCGAATAAACCCCAACTGAAAGGGTAAGTTCAGAAACAATACCTATGAAACAAACGTGCATATGGCTCGAGAGCTGGAAGGCCAGCAACTAGATGCTCATCTAAGGATGTAGTTGGGGGAGGAAGAAGAAGTGCAGGGACAGCAACCGCTGTAAGTGTAGCAGTCTCATATCGAGCAACTTCATCATCACAAACACTCAGTATGACACCAGCTCCATTAGCAACAGCCCATCTTGGCGTCGAAGGCATCAGTTGAGGATGTTTACCTGATCCTCGAGAAGCTGTCAAAGTAGGACAACGTGAGAGTTATAAGAAGCAACTCAAAACGCATTCCATAGCCACAGGTGATTG
The DNA here is from genome assembly GCF_000633955.1 of Camelina sativa. Lineage (NCBI taxonomy): Eukaryota > Viridiplantae > Streptophyta > Magnoliopsida > Brassicales > Brassicaceae > Camelina > Camelina sativa. The sequence continues at coordinate 10,930,203 of NC_025701.1, read as the reverse complement.
ATTCACATCTATAAACGAAATGATAGAACAATTCTATTGATAAGATAAGAAGATTCATCAAATATCCAGGTCTGGGGGATATTAACATGAAATTATTTAAACTTACCAATGGTTGGCGGCTTCAGCTCTCCAGCAGCATATTTTCCCATTACACCACTACACCTGTAATGTAAGCAACATTTTGTAGTTGTGAGTAAGCAAAATAAAAGAGTGACGTCGGCGCATGAAAGCATCAGTAGTAAGTAACACAGTCTACTTACCATCGGAAGTAGTCACTTCTTATACCGAGAGGAGCAGCAAGTAGTATATCACTAATCCATGGAGACAAAGGCCTTAAAGGTTTCCTTTCATGGTGTGTCGGTGATACAGCCTTAGTCTCTGAAGGCGGAGGAGAACCACTAGTTGTAGCTTTGCTCAGACAACTTCTCTCTGTTTCTCCATTTTGCTGCTCAGTCTTATATATGGGACGATTGTAATGAGTCAAAATGCGAAGGATTTCTCCGCATGCCAAAGCCCATTGCTCCGAATAGTCATTCTGCTAGGAATGAGAACATGTCAGCATAAAATGGAAGTGATAAAAAGATAGTTTTGGCTATACAAGAAATGTTGAGAAACTATATAAATACCTCACTACTTGGGCAAACTAAAGAAATGAAAGAGGCAAATGGATGAGCTTCCTTGCTGTACACTAATGAGCCATCAATGAGACATGAAATGATTGGAAGAATGACTGCATGACCATGCTCCGGGTGATGCAGGACAAACATTGCTGTTCATCAGAAAACCAAAATGTCAGATGGGACATTCACAACAACAACAAGAACAACAAAAAGAAGAAGTGCTGAGATCTAAGTTCATACCCAACACATCGTCCAAAAGTCGCTTCTCATCTGATGGATACTGATGCCGGACCAACTGATACATATATACATTTACAATTCAATCAAAACGTCACTAGTGATAAAATAATCTTTACTGATTAAAGCATCATCATAACACAAATAAAGTACCTCAGCAATGTCATCTGGGAATTGCTCTGATGTGAATTGACCAAAATATTCGACATAAGCAACGACTTGATCCTAGGATTAAAACAACACAAAATCAGC
>NC_025701.1:10928311-10928842 GCF_000633955.1 Camelina sativa | reverse complement strand
AAAAAAAAAAAAAAAAAAACCGCAGGCTCAGTTTCTCAATCATATATCTAGCTCTGAGCTAAAAAAAAACCACCTTATGTTGTTGAGGATCCCGTGGAGGAGGCCATAACACGGAAGAGAACTGAAGACCATCGATCCACCTCTCAGATGAAGTAGCCGCCGTCATCACAGAAGACGAATTTTCAAATAACACAAATCTCTCTAACTCCTTTTAAAGAGGCAACAAAAGCGCACTACTACTTCTACTCTTGATCTTCCAACACCTTTCAATACGTCGTAGTTTTTAACATTCGCCAGCAAGAACAAACACCTTTCTTTTATATACTACCCCAACACACTGTACAAGTAGTAAATCGAAGAAGCTGAGTTTATAACGCTTCTTCCTGTAGATACATCAAACAATTCAACAGGAAAAAAAAAAAAAATTCTCAATCAGATTAGACAAGACGAGATGTGTGATACAAAAAAAAAAAGTTTGAAAAATCAAACAACAAATCTAAGATGAGAAAAAAAAAAAAAAAAAAAAAAAAA
>NC_025701.1:10915269-10928227 GCF_000633955.1 Camelina sativa | reverse complement strand
AGTTTCTCAATCTTATATAGCTCTGGGCTAAAAACCTTATGTTGTTGAGGATCCCGTGGGGGAGGCCATAACACGGAAGAGAACTGAAGACCATCGATCCACCTCTCAGATGAAGTAGCCGCCGCCATCACAGAAGACGAATTCCAAATAACTCCCTTAAAAGAGGCAACAAAAGCGCACTACTACTACTCTTGATCTTCCAACACCTTTCAATACGTCGTAGTTTTTAACATACGCCAGCAAGAACAATCATCACTATACAAACACCTTTTTTTTATATATACTACCCAACACACTGTACAGTAGGTAAATCGAAAGAAGCTGAGTTTTACAACGCTAAAATCCGTGTAGACGCTCCTTCCTGTAGATTACATCAAACAATTCAACAGAAGAAACAAAAAAATTCTCAATCAGATTAGACAAGACGAGATTTGTGATACAAAAAAAAAAAAAAAATTGAAAAATCAAACAACAAATCTAAGATGAGGAAAAAAAAAAAAGGCAAAGAAGAAGAAGAAGAAAGACCTGCGAGGAATCTTCCTATGAGATTGTTTTTGATTTATCTCAAACTCACTTTGCTTTTTTTCTAGCTTTGAGGATATTTTTTTGAGAGATCGGAGAAAAAAAAGATTCTGAAGCAAAAAAAAAATACAGAGAAGAGATTTGAGAATGTGGTGGTGGCCTTTGGAGAGGAAGAGAGAGAGAGAAAGAGATTTGGAGAGGCTTCTCCACTCGGTTTAAGATTTTCCCGTCCGGCTGACGTGTCATCGATATTTCCTACTAGCCTTTTGCCACGACCCTTTTTTTTTTTTTTTTTAATGCGCCCATTGGAAGTTTGGAACCATGGCACATAACAACATACCACCACCATCCTGGCTAATCACCTACATGTCCATTCCATATACACACTATGGTTATAAAAAATTTACCATATTGAAGGTATCTATCTATATGATTCATCCTCGCTTTCACGCAAACGCTCGTGCTTTTTAAAAAAAATTATAATCACAATTTGAATTTAAATGTGTACAGTATATTGTATGTTATTAACAAAAATTGCTTAAATGTTTAAATAGTAAATTTTTAATGTTTGATTTACTCTAAAGTTTTGAGGTAAGTTTGTGAAAAATTATGGTTGTTTTCAAATAGAACTAGAGAGATTCACAGTATGGCAATATTTGGTAAAGAAATTGGACAAGTAGTAGTAATCAGATATTTATTTTATTACATTTTAAAGGTTTGGTGGTCATGACTGTATTATTTTCCTTTTTCCTTAAATTAAGTAAACTAACATAACTTCTCATGTGATTTGCCTAAATTAGTTAATTACTTTCAAAACAAAAACTAGTGACATGTGTCCACAGATATTTTGGAAAGAGCTACGTTCAGATGCTACGAGGTGTTACGTACACCTTCTAATTTTCCGACCGTCGATTCAGTAACGAGTGAGTCCCACCCACACAAAATTCCTTTTGGAAAGTTTCGGGCAGCTTACCCTGAAACAGTTTCGAACCGTCCGATGGCTGTAGATCAACGGGTAGCTTCTGAGATCAGCCCGTTGAGAAAATATCTAAATGGGCCTCACACACTCTCTTCTTCCTTTAAGATACTTATATATTAAAATATTTCCCCCAACTTGTCCTACTCCATATAAACAAGTTGAACATAACTTAGATGACGTGTACCAATCATAATGGAGCAAGAGATCTATGGACGTTGATCTTCCTCCTAAAACAACAGACGTGGCGCAATTAGATGCGAGCAATATATTGTTAATGATCTCCATACGATTCCCCTGATTGGTCGTGTCCACTTGTGTTCTGTCTGGATGGCTTGGCTGGCTGGTTGTCTGAACATGGTAACATAACTGGGACTTTTTCTGTCGTTATGTACCATGTATCTCATCGGCTCAAACCATACGTGGAGAGTTATGTAACTGGCCTGGTGGTAATAATTACGGTTATAGGCATTTTTTATTTTTTGTGTACTAATTAATTATTATATTTTTTTTTTTATCACTGAATCGACAAAGCCCGATTCATAGCCAAACCCTATTACGCGGGGTAACGCGACTTAGTGGAGTCAAACTCCGGTGGGATCGGTTACAGAGATGGTGCTGTAACCACTTGACTAAAGACACTTCCCCTAATTAATTAGTTTTATATAAGAAAACTTATTTACTTCTCTTTTTTTTAGAAAGGGCTAACAAATATTAACTTACAACAAGCTTATAAAACTGTTTTAAGGAGAAATTACTGATTAGAAACTAATCAAGATGGTGAAGTGTTACATTAATGTATCATGCTGATTAATGATTATAGTAAACGCGTTTCGAAGTTAGCTCAAATTTTGGTTTATGTTTTTACCATTAGCTTAAAAGACATTAATTTTAAGAAAGCTACTTTGCCTACTTTTTAAAAAAAATATTGTAAATATAACATTTTAATACCATGCATGCTTTTTATAAAGTAACATTATGGTGGAGAAATTTTTATAAGAGTTGTATAACTTTTTCGAAAAGTCGTATTCTCAAATTGTAGACATTTCGCTAAATATATTATATGTTTAAGTTATAGTCCAATGAATTGATTCTTTGGTGGTTTAGCAAGCGAGATATTCATTACCCCTTTCATTGTCAACAAAACCTTTAAAATCCCATTATTTTTTCTTCAAGTTATTACTCTACTATAAAATTTATACAATATACAACTTTCTTTTTCGACTTTGACACAAGATACTTTTATTCACAGAAGGACCGTGACATGCATCAATCAATTTACTATAAGAAAAAAAAATTGAGCATAAAACGCAACCTCGAACAACTATAAGCTCAAACTTGATTTACTCATTCGGTTATGCTTTAAATTTGAAAAAAAAATCATTGATATATATATATATATATATATATAAGTGTAGTAAAGATGACTGATTAGAGAGATTTTTTTTTTTTTTTTTTGTCACTGTCATCCGATCATAGTTCAGATGTGGTGTTAACATAAAATACTCCCTGACCTATCATAATTTTATTTTTATCTCAACTCAAAATAGATACAAAGATCTAAAAATTTTAAAAACTGTCAAATACTAGAAACAAAGAAACCCTATACTACGTTAATCTATTTCGACGTATCAAAGAGAAAATGAAAGTGGATGGAACAATCTAGAATCGAACAATGAATGGGAAAGATTAATAATAAGTAAGCTGATTAAAAATATGTAGAAGGTGACTGAAGTCAACAAATGATGAGGCAAACAAAAGGGTCGGCTCGTGTAGCTCCAATGAGAAGGGTCAGACACATTTTGGACGGTGACACGTATCAACCCCACTCACTCTCTTCTATCATTTCTTAAAAAATCTTCTTGTGTGCTAAAGCAAGCATGGTCAATTTGAAATTAGCATTCATGTTGACTTTTTAATATCTTTTACATGACCAGAGCAGAGATTGTTCATGTACCATCCCAAAAATAAAAAATATATATAAATGAATATTATATGCAAAACATGAGTTTTTTCTGAATAAATTAATTATATTAGATTCTTGTTGTGACTGAAAGTATATTCGATCAACATAAACCATTCTTAACGTCATATCAAACATGTATTTTGAAGTTGAAATGTGACAATCATTGAATGGCTTGTTCCAATTATAAAAACATAAAAGAGTCTCTTCTTTATATAATTGAGAGAGTTTCCAAAAGAGAGTATGTGTGCATATAATTGATATCAACCATGTCGAATACTACTTTATATAATTGAGAGAGTTTCCAAAAGAGAGTATGTGTGCATATAATTGATATCAACCATGTCGAATACAAACCACAAATTTTGATGTAGGACAAGGACACATTCGAATAAATTCATTACTGTATACACTCACATCTGGATTCCTGTCAGTATATATCACTGTACTGCTACCAGCCTACCATAATCGAAGGCGTTGTCCCTTGTTGCTGACCATACTACGGAACAACCTAATTTTCAAGTAGAGTTGGGCAATTGGAAATTTGATTCTTTTCGATTCATTTTCTACCAAAACATCAGAACATATACAATTTGAAGTTCAGGTTATAAAGAAAAAAAATAATAATCAGAACATCTATCATTCAATCATTCCCCCCCNCCATCAATAACATGCACTACGTAGGTGGAGTTAGTACGGGTGGTACGGTGTTGCATCGACAACTCTATCATCACTATATATGTCGCTACACGTGCATCCTGGTCATACCACCCAATCATATTCAGACCTAATTAACGAGAATAGATAACACATTCGTGAGAAAAAAGAAGAAGTTAATTTCAAGCTAGTCTAAGACGCACACTAACAAGATCCCTTACTCAAAGATAGCATGGTCATGTTGATTGGTCGGACGCGGTAAAATTTGTGTTCAAGGATCCATTTGGAATTTCCACGTTAGGCAGAAGATTTCGGAGGTCGTTGATTTGAACAATTTAATTAGGAATTCCAATTAAAAGTTCACTCAGATTAATTTCTAAAACGACTAATCGGCTAATTGCAGATTATTAAGAAATCTTCATTGTCCAACTAAGTTAAAAGACACACAAAAAACATAAACTAAGTTGAAAGAAAAAACACTGCTAAAAAAAAAGTGAAGAAAGACTCGATAACAAAACTAAAGAAAAAGCAGAGTTCAGCAAAAGCATTGCAAGTTTCAGTCGGTGGTAGAGAAACCAAGGTCATGATCAGGTTGATCAACAGATAGCCTGAGAACATCCAAAGCCTCAGATACTTTAGACTTGAGTGCCTCTGGTGACTCCATCAAATGCAGGATCTCAGCTTGATCCATCTCCAACAACATTCCTGTGACTTTAGCCACGTGAAGTGGTTCATGCCTTTCCACAAGTGGGTAAAGTTGCTCTCCAAGCATCTGTGCCAAACCAATTATTATAATATTTAAATGAACAACTAAATATGCTTTGTATATCTTAATAAACTATAGATAAACCAAAGTATGTAAAAGCAAATGAAAACAAACAATGAGTTAGCTGAGATAGAGAGAAAAGAGGCAAACCCGAGTACGGTCAGCTGGACTAGCAGAAGCTAAGGAAGAAGTGAGCTTAGAGATTGGAAGGAGAGGAGCTTTCTGATGAGAGATTGAAGAAGCATCTCTTGGCAAAGGCATGATTGGAGGCAATATACCTTGCGGAACACTCGAATCCATACCGTTCCTCCCGTTACTCGCCCCGTTCATATATCTCATTCCCGGGGTCGGGTTACGGTGCATAAGCTGTCAATCCAATATCAGTTTCATGATTTTTCGAAACTATATATAACAAACTCTTTTTTTAGTTATAAACATACTTGTTGTTGTTGTTGGATGTGGTGCTGCATGTTAGTTGCACCTCTCCTGAATCCCATACGAGGACCGGTCTGAATTTGTCCTCTCTGAAGCGGATACGGCATGATGAAATTGCCAGGACCAGAACCTGGACGCATCCCTGGGATGAACTGAGGCTGGAAACCGTATCCAATGGGCTGGGACGGGACTAGACTTGTTCCGTTCTGGCCTACGTACATGTGTTGAGGTGGACCAGGCATTGGTCCACTTGGCGGGTGATGGAACCCCGACATTGGCCCTGGTGCTCTAATCTGAGAAAACAACGCCTAAATACAAAAACAAAACGTACGTATATAGTTACAACTCACAACACATACGATAACAAACACATATCTTTTTAATATATGAAAAGAAAGGTTAAGAGACCTGTAAGTGTGCTCGTCTATCTTCTTTCCGCTGCGCAAGAGCTATGTATAGTGGTTTCCTTCCTATCATCTTCCCATTCATTTCACTCAGCTGCATATTGTCATATGTGTTCATCTCATAGATTACAAAAGAGACCAAAGATAACAGAATAATATACAACAGAGCTTTAGAAACTCACAGCTCTTAAAGCTTCTTCAGGGTTGGAATAAGCAACAAAACCAAATCCTCTGCTCATTCCTTGTGGATTAAGCATAACCTACATTTAGTTAGGGGAATGTGTCAAAGAAAACGTAACATCAACAACAACACGAATGTATGGATTTATAGTAATTATAGTTATTACCTTGGAAGAGGTTACATTTCCAAACTCAGAGAACATTTCCTTGAGTTTCTCATCATCAACGCTATCATCAAGATTCTTCAAATACAGATTCGCTCCCTGAGATTTCTCAAACCTGTTTATCCTCTCCTGCTCAAACTTCCTTCTTAGCTCTTCCTCTCTCTCAGACTTCTTCTGCGCCCTTCCAACGTACAACACATCTTCCCCTAAGCTAATCCCGTTCATCTTCTCAACCGCGCTAGCGGCTGCATCCGTACACTCAAAGTTCACAAACCCAAAACACCTCGAGGTCCCGCTCTGGTCCCTCATCACAACCGCACTCGATATCACTCCAAATTTACTGAACGTTTTCCGTAGCTCGTCCTCACCAATCTCCTTTGGGAGATTCTTGACGTACACGTTAGTGAAACGTGGTGTAGGGGCGTTTTCATCCCTAGCGCGTTCTTGGCGTCTGATGAAGTGTCCCACGTAGACTTGCTTGTCGTTCATTAGCATTCCGTTAAGCTTGTCAATTGCGGCTTGAGCCGACTCCTCCTTCTCGAACTGGACAAATCCGTATCCCTTTGACCGGCCAGTCACGTCCATTGCCACTTTGCAGGAGAGGATGGTTCCAAAGCTTGAAAACGTCTCGAACAAGGCCTTGTTGTCGATTGAGGCATCAAGGTTCTTGATGAAAATGTTCCCTTTGCCGCTCAATCGCGTGCTTGGATCACGGTTAGAGAGCATGATCCGAATAGGCCTATCAAAGAGGGGAGTGTAGTTCAAAGCCTCCATTGCACGGTAAGCTGCATATATAAATCACGTCAAACATAATATAAATAAGCAATAATAAAATCCTCCTCATTGTGAAACTAGCATCTATGATAGTTACAAGTTTAGTTATACGATGAGGTGGGTACTGAAAGAGAATTTTAAACAAACTAATCACGTTTTGAACAAGTAGATCATAAAATAAGAGACTGATACATCAACTACTTCTACAAATTAAATTAATGTACTATAACCATTTTTCTTAACACTAAGCAATTCAAGTGGTATAGAATTATAGTATTTACCATCATTAGGGTTACTGAAATTGATGTAGGCATATCCCAAAGAGCGACGGTTCTGATCACGACAAACTCTAACCGAGACAACAGTAGCTACATGTTTGAACAAATCAAACAGATGCGCTTCGGTCACTCTCGGGTCCAGATCTCCCGCATAGAGCGACGAGTTCGGGTGGGTTTGATCGGCCACTGCTGCCACCGTCTCTGGAGAGGGAACCGGTACTGAAACCGATATCTGAACCGAAGTTTGAGCTGTCGGACTTGGAACCTGATCAACCATTGTCGCCGGTGCAACACCCGTTGCAACCGCCGCTGCCATGTTGGTGAGTTTTACTTTTTACGAGAGACGATTCGTGAATTTTTCTCGTCTCCGGTAAAAGGAAACAAAAATAACCAATTCTAAAAACAAAAATTGGAAGATTTGTTTTCTTTTAGGAGGTTTTAAAGTGAGAAAGAGATTGTGTTAATATATTTTTTTCTTCACAGATTTTAATTTTATTTGTTTTTAGGAAAAATTTTATTCTTATTTTGATTTTTTTTCCTTTTTTAGTTTTCCTCTAATGATCGAGAGGAGTGAAGAGAAGAGATACAAAATCTAGTGTGAAGAGTTGTGTACGTGTATTTATACATAAACTAAGTGTGACCTTTGGATCCGGACAAGTAACGATTTAGAACAGGTCAGTGTTATGTTTTACCCTATTGTTTCGCTTGTGTTTTGACTGATTTTAACATAGGTTTTTATTTTTAATTCCACAAATCAAGAATGTGAAAATTTGTGTGTGGTTCTTTTCTTACCACTTTTTTAGAGTAGAGCTTACGATCAATTTGATTTGGTCGTCGCTAAGATATCAATCTACATTACTATAAATAGCGACATTAAAGTATTTTTGGATTCTTTTGACCAAATATTGGGTTTACGATAGTTGGATTGGTGATATTTATTTAGTTTTAGATTTTATCAGTTTTTTTTAATGAACTAGAGCTTCCTTCAAATATATTTAAATAATGCTGCAAAATAATACATTAAGAAAATCATGGATAATGGAATTCTTTTATAATTTATATAGGATTTTTTTTCCTTGAACATTGGAATTGTTTGGTCTTTAACTTTAAGATTACAAATTCATTTTAAATATCCACAACTAATATATGGATTCATGCTATTTATTAGTCTAGATTGGAGTAAAAGATGGATATCCATGTATTTTTAGGAGTGGAGACTGCGACTCCCAGATTTTGCCATGAATAATGTACCTATTTACATTAGCAATAATAATAGGAGTATAAAACTATTATTGGATTCTTTGACAGGATCATACGGATTATATGATAAACCATATTGAGTTCTTCATATACATAGACTAAATGAGGGGTATACATACATACATTGTCACGTAATCTTTTTAATATATATACTGTGCAATAGCATGGGTTGAACTTTATTTTATAACAAAAATTATGTACATATTTTGTATATTAAAATAATTTGTCATATTTTTTAAAATTTTTTTTAAACAATCTTATCATATAATCTTAACATTTTACATTTAACCCGTCGTCCGTTAGACAGATCATAACTCAATATATCATATAATTTATTACATATATAGAAACATTCTCATCAAATAACTGAAGATTCATTCCTATAAATTATAATTTATTTTGAATTATCTTATGTTTTGACATATGCATTACAAAAATACATTTGTTGAAATCATAAAATCAAACATTTAAACAAATTACTAATATTTTTAAATGATTTTTTTAAATAACACTTCTTAATATTTTTTTAAAATAATAATCTAAAATTAATTTCATCGTTAGACATCCAGTTTAGTAATCACATTTAACTATCGATTTCACCGTAAAACCATAATTCACCTTTTCATGGATTGGAGTTAAAAATTTAATAACAAAAATAATATGAGCATCATATGAGATAATATGTATATTGGTTAGTATTTTAAATTTAACAATAAAAATAATCAGTAAAAAAATCAGTTAACATCCACAAAAATTTTGGAAATCCAAAAATATCCTAAATATCATTCTTCTATATGTCATAATTTCATAAGTAATACTTTTGTCATCAATTAACCAAAAATTCATTCCTATAAACTCATTTTTTCTATTTTTTTTTCAGGTTTCTCATATTACTACATGCATTAAAATTTATAAAATAAAACATGTAAAACTATACTAATACACATCATGTATTGATTTTTTTTAAAGTTCATTATTCTTTCAAGACTTTGTGTATTTAATTACAATAAAAAATTAAATTACAACGATAAATACAATTTATATCTGACTAAAATTATGTTAAATAACTTATGTTATTCTTTTTAACTTTATTATTCATTATTTATTGATTAATATACATGCTTTATAAATTAAGTTTTTGCTTACACATATCAAATTATATTAAAAAGACACAGTTAATATAATAAGCATAAAATGAAAAATATATTGATTTTGTTAGTTTTCTTTTTTTTTTTTGATTTGGAAAAATATATTTTTTAAAGTAGAAACATGTATAATTTTGTAAATTTAATTAGCTGTCATGCTACATTTATAAAAAAAAAATTGACACTTATGTTATTCGTTTTAACTTTGTTATTCATTATTTATTGATTAATATACATGCTAAATAAATTAAGTTTTTGCTCACACATGTCAAAGTTTATTAAGAACACACATATAATATAGTTAGCATACAATGAAAAATATATTGATTTTGTTAGTTTTCTTTTTTGATTTAGAAAATATTTTCTTTTAAATATAAAAATGTAAAATTTTGTAAAATTAATTAGCTGTCATACTACGTTTATAAAAATAAAATAAAAATTGACACGTGTCAACATCTAATCAATATATTTGACACGTGTCACGATCTTGTAAATGAGTAATTTTGACATCAAACTTTATATAATAATAATTCTATATGACACAATTAATATATCATATCAAATCTATATCTTAGTATGAATTGAAAATACAAAAAAAAATTAACAAAATATAATTCGCAAAAAAAAAACTGAATCAACATTATTTAAGATATGTTTGTTATTTTTTTAATCTCATAAGTACTAATTTTACCTCATGTCTTAATTAATTATAAATGGATGAAATTTATAAAATAAGAACATATATAAAGATATAGAGACATTCATATCAATTAACCGAAGACTGGAGATTGTGGAGACTGGAGATTGTAATTGTGGCATCCAATGTAGTTACAAAACATGCCATAAAAACAGCCCAATAGTTCACCGGTCCAAGAAAGCAAATATTTCCAGACTTAAAAGGTCTCTAAATCCATGTGTTCTTTAAGTATTCATGACCAAAAATGTTGATTACAAAAGTAATTGCATTTATGCCCAGAGGAACAGGCTACGTTTTGTCACACAATATACAAAAGAAAGCTATGGAACATACAAACTTATAATAGTTTTGAACTTTTGTGGTAAAAGAAGTTAAAAATGAAATCACACAGCTTCACATACGCAAAACCGCAGAATGAGTGCGTTCATACATATCTCCAGCCCTGCGATGACCCATGAGAGTTCACTACGTAGCCTTTAATTTTAACTTTGCTTCCTCCAAACCAAAGATTAAAATGTAAAAAAAAGGAATTACATAAGAGTATATATGTTTATAAGCTTGTTTGAGTATCTAATCAATCTCCTAAGATAACGTTTTTTAAGTCTTAAGAGAAGAAATAATCTCTTTGCATAGTCCTAGCTTACCGATTACTGTTGTTCACCAGAACAAGGTAGAGCGGGTCAAGAGGAGAGAGACGGAACAGTTGCACGACAATGGCTACGCTAGTGCCAACGCTGAAAGAAGTATCAAATAAAACATGAATGAAAAATGTTCTTATCCATCAAGAGTCTTAAGACTTTGAGAGAGAATTGTACCTGCCAAGACCTATCAATAGAGCAACCCATAGAATCCCAATGATCCAACTAGTTTCTTTATAGACAACCCAAACCTGAAATAAAAAGAGTAAATGACTAATGGAAGAGCAAAATATGTAGCAAAAACAGTTATAACAGAGCTTATATAGCTTATAGGCTATTGTTATTAATCACCATCCAAAGCACTACTCTAGCCATTTTGTAGAAAACCAAAAGGAGCAAGAGATGATGATACTTTAGTTATGATGTAGTGAAAGATTTGGGACTTACTGATAATACCGCAACATGAATGTAGAAGTTAACCAATAAAACCACCATCCATCTGTGAAAAAGGTTTAGCCAATGAATTAAAGCAAAGCAAGGGACAGATGATTNAAAAAAAAAAAAAAAAAAAAAAAAAATGCAGAAAGAAATGAAACTCACGGGTATAGAAGCTCCATGTGGAAAGGAGAACCATAAGTCAAGATAGTGTAAATCAAAGCTCCTAGCATCACACATCCTAAAGCACCAAACGCAAATCTTGCAGTGACAACAAGAGAACTCTTGTCTCTCAAACCCACTCCATCCCTAAACAAGAAACACATATTTCCATACATTGAATAAATTGGTCTAGAACTCTCCCACACACTATACAGCAGATAATGAGTTCAGCTTGGAGAACAGAATCATTACTGTAACTCTAATCACATCAATTTATTAAAGAGATAACAAAATGAAATTGAACTCACAACAGAGAAAACAAGTTGAAAAACCAAAATGGGAAACACATACTTGATTGAATCTCGAAGTAACAAATAGTACATAGGATCTTCCGAAGCTTCTTGAGTTGTCAGCTTAAGAAGTTGAAGAAACAGATACACACAGGTCGTGAGGCTGGAAACAAAAGACAAAAAAATTTACAACAAATTCAAGGTAATGTAGTCTATATGATCTTGCTTCAGAATTCAGATGATACCTTCCAAAGATAATAAGCAAAATGGTCCAAAGTATTGAACCAGACCATGTAGACTCCTTATACACAATCCAAACCTGAATTCAAGAAATAAAAAAACAAGTAAAGATTCAAACTTTTAATAAAAAACAAGTAAAGGTTCATCAAGAATTTCTGGAAAGCTAGATATAAGCATACCGCTATAGGTACGATATTGATGTAGAAATCCAAAATTGTCGTAACGAACCATCTGAAATAAAAACGTAACGAAACGAACATGAACAAACATATCTTTGTATTGTGTGAAAATAAAGAAAGAGAGGAGAATTTGGGGGTTTTACGGTGTGAAGACATCATGACGATCAGGTAAAGGAAGGCCATCGGTGATGATGGTGTAGACAAGAGTCCCGAGCATCACACAGAACATTACCGGTAAAAACACTTTTAGTCCGGTTACTAAACTAGTCGTCGCCATTGTGTTAAACAAACAACAGAGAGAGACAGAGAGAAGAGAGAGAAATGAGAGAAATCGAAATAGATTGACGACGATTCAACTGAAATGAATACGAAGGAGCGAAACCAGTGGGGAAGGAAGCGCCACGTCACCCGCCTAATTGCGTAACTGATATTTCAGACCGAACCGGATTCGGTTAATTACGGTTGTACCGGACTCATAAGGTTTTCGATTTGCATAACAAAGAGTACAAAAAAAATTATTACATACAAAATTGTTAATCACAAAAATATCAAAGATGATGATGAACCAGCAATAACCAAAACCTTACTTTGAGTTTTGTTTTTGGTCGTCTCATCATCAAAATTTCAGTCACAACAACAACAGACAAAGCAAATGAAATGCACAGATCAAGAGAGGAGCAAAAGATGTTTCTTTAGCTAGCAAGCACAACCTCCTCTTTGCTCAGGCTCCGAACCAGTCTCTGGAATCCCCTGGAAATATCTGTAACACCGATAGAAAAGACTCAATTGAAAT
>NC_025701.1:10912497-10913848 GCF_000633955.1 Camelina sativa | reverse complement strand
AAAAAAAAAAAAAAAAAAAAGTGTGAAAAATTAATTATTAAAGCTAACCCGCTGTCTCCAAGAACAATAACTTTGAGCAAAGTTCTTCTTCGCATCGACGACATGTTTCACTGACACAGTCAATATGTTCTGATCTTTGTTTTGGAAAGAACAAAAAGGAAAAAAGAGCAACGAGCTCTGTTGTTCGGATTTGGAAAAGCAGAGAGGGACAGAGAAAATAGAAAAGGAGCGCCAATTTCGATCTCTATGATCGATCTTTTTGGGGGGGAAGGAACCAAAAGTCTTATTATTGTACTTTTAATCGAAAAAGGAAAATAGCTGGAAGACTCGTTGCCGTGGGGCTCTGTCCAGCTTTCATGAGAGGAGTAGAGGATAAATATCATAGACCAAAACTAGAAGATTCTGTATGAAAAAAAACATTACAAAAAAAAAATGTTCAATGTGATGATGATTGACAACGAAACAAAAAAAAAAAAAAAAAAAAAAAGAAACAGGTCGGTAAAGTAATGTGTGCTATAACAAAAAACGTCACTAAGACAAAAATATAAGAGAATTTGTTTTCTGTAAGAGAAACGTCAGCAAAAGTATCCAAAACTTTGAGTTTGCTTATAAAAAAAAATAAAAATAAAAAGGAGTTTCAAAGGTAATGTTTGCGTGAAACCAACGTCTCTAAAAAAGGTTTTGAGGTTGGTGTTCTACTTGTTAATAATCATCCAGACGAAGACGAGCCGTTCTGTTTCTTACTTTGTGAAGACGAATCCTCAGANATCTTCTTTAGCCGATGTCTCGAAATAGACTATGTTTCCCTTTTCAGCACACCATTCTCTAGCTTTCTTCTCAGATACCTGAAGACATCATCAAGGAACAAGCTAAGTATAGCAAAAATTACAAGGACTTTGTACTATATATCTGTCGTATATCTAATTCTCTTGATACAAAAAGCTAAGAGACTAAAAACATACCACTCGGCTGTTTCCTCCATCTATATCAACCTTGTTACCAACAAGTATGAAAGGGAATGCATTTGGATCACGTGGACTAGCCTGTCACAAAACATTTGATATGATCAGTCACTAAAAAAAGAAGAAGAATTCTATACAGTATATATTTTGATAAGAGAAAATTAATGTGATGAGGATCAAATATAATAAAGCAACCTGTTTAAGAAACTCGTCGTGCCAATTATCGAGAGAATCAAACGACTTGAGGTAATTAACATCATAGACAAGAACACAACAATCTGCACCTCTATAGAAAGCAACACCAAGACTCTGAAACCTCTCTTGCCCAGCAGTGTCCCATATCTTTTTTTTTAAAATAGATAAATTAATTCATATATATATATATAAAA
>NC_025701.1:10908459-10911386 GCF_000633955.1 Camelina sativa | reverse complement strand
AAAAAAAAAAAAAAAAAAAAAAAAGAAACAGGTCGGTAAAGTAATGTGTGCTATAACAAAAAACGTCACTAAGACAAAAATATAAGAGAATTTGTTTTCTGTAAGAGAAACGTCAGCAAAAGTATCCAAAACTTTGAGTTTGCTTATAAAAAAAAATAAAAATAAAAAGGAGTTTCAAAGGTAATGTTTGCGTGAAACCAACGTCTCTAAAAAAGGTTTTGAGGTTGGTGTTCTACTTGTTAATAATCATCCAGACGAAGACGAGCCGTTCTGTTTCTTACTTTGTGAAGACGAATCCTCAGATTCAGAAGCGAATGATTCGTCCAAGAACCCTTCAAGCTTGGCTCTTTCCACGCAGCTTGAAAACTTTTTCGCAGCATCAGGGACATCCAAAGACAGATCTTCAAGTGATTCATCAACTCTTTTAAACCCTTTGGTCATCTGATATATCGTCACTNATATATCTGT
Source organism: Camelina sativa (assembly GCF_000633955.1). Taxonomy (NCBI): domain Eukaryota; kingdom Viridiplantae; phylum Streptophyta; class Magnoliopsida; order Brassicales; family Brassicaceae; genus Camelina; species Camelina sativa. The sequence continues at coordinate 10,910,918 of NC_025701.1, read as the reverse complement.
CGTATATCTAATTCTCTTGATACAAAAAGCTAAGAGACTAAAAACATACCACTCGGCTGTTTCCTCCATCTATATCAACCTTGTTACCAACAAGTATGAAAGGGAATGCATTTGGATCACGTGGACTAGCCTGTCACAAAACATTTGATATGATCAGTCACTAAAAAAAGAAGAAGAATTCTATACAGTATATATTTTGATAAGAGAAAATTAATGTGATGAGGATCAAATATAATAAAGCAACCTGTTTAAGAAACTCGTCGTGCCAATTATCGAGAGAATCAAACGACTTGAGGTAATTAACATCATAGACAAGAACACAACAATCTGCACCTCTATAGAAAGCAACACCAAGACTCTGAAACCTCTCTTGCCCAGCAGTGTCCCATATCTTTTTTTTTAAAATAGATAAATTAATTCATATATATATATATAAAAACTGGACATCAAAATTTTAGAAACCAGAAGAAAGAAAAACCTCACTTGCAATGTGACAAGCCTGTCATCGACTTGAAGCTCCTTAGTGACAAAATCAGCTCCGATCGTAGCTTTATACTGTTGACTAAACTTGTTATTCACATATCTACACACACACACACACAAAAACCAGCTTAATTAGTTTTATTTTTTCTTTCTCACCGACAGCTACAAAAAAAAGAAGAAGAAAAAGAGAATCAAAAGTTTAGTTAGAATACTGATTCATCAACGATGTTTTGCCAACCCTGAGATGATTATTGGGGACAGAAACAGAAACAAAAACAAGAGAAATGATTAAATCAAGAAGAATAAAAAGTTAGGTATGAAAAAGAGTGAAAAATTAATTATTAAGCTCTAACCCGCTGTCTCCAAGAACAATAACTTTGAGCAAAGTTCTTCTTTGCATCGACGACATGTTTCACTGACACACAGTCAATATGTAGTGATCTTTCTTTTGGAAAGAACAAAAAAGAAAAAGAGCAACGAGCTCTGTTGTTCGGATTTGGAAAAGCAGAGAAGATTAAAAAAAAAAGGAGCGCCAATGTCGATCTCTATGATCGATCTTTTGGGGAAGGAACCAAAAGTCTTTATTATTACTTTGGTAATCGAAAAAAGGGAAATAGCTGGAAGACTCGTGGCCGTGGGGTTCTGTCCAGCTTTCATGAGAGGAGTAGAGGATAAATATCATAGAACAAAACCAGAAAAACAAATATTTTGTATGAAAAACATTACAAAAAAAAATGTTCAATGTGATGCTGATTGACAAAGAAACAAAGCAAAAAAAAAAGAAACAGGTCGGTAAAGTAATGTGCTATAACAAAACGTCACTAAGACAAAAATATAATTTGTTTTCTGTAAGAGAAACGTCATCAAAAGTATCCAAAACTTTGAGTTTGCTTATAAAAAAAATAAAATAAAAGGAGTTTCAAAGGTAATTTTTGCGTGAAACCAACGTCTCTAAAAAAGGAGGTTTTGAGGTTGGTGTTCTAATTGTTAATAATCATCCAGACGAAGACGAGCCGTTCTGTTTCTTACTTTGTGATGATTCCTCAGATTCAGAAGCGAATGATTCGTCCAAGAACCCTTCAAGTTTGGCTCTTTCCACGCAGCTTGAAAACATTTTCGCAGCATCAGGGACATCCAAAGACAGATCTTCAAGTGATTCATCAACTCTTTTAAATCCTTTGGTCATCTGATATATCGTCACCAGTCCCGAATCAAAACACACTTTTAGTAGCTTCCATAACCGCTCCTCCTTCTCTTTCTCTTCTATGATCCTCACCACTGACTTCTTCACAACTTCGTGGTGAAAAAACGGCATTCCCAGTTCCTTGACGCACCTACATGCTTCTCTGAGGTCTCCACCTGAGACATACTCTTCTAGAAGAATCTGTATCTTCTCTTTCACTTCCTGCACGGTCGATCCAGGCGAATTTGTCTCGATTCCTCCTCCTCCCCAGCAACGTAAGATCCGTTCACCTGAAAGACGTGCTTTCAGCAATGTTTTCGCCATTTGGATCACTTTTTCGCCCACGCTTGAGCCTGCCTCGGGGGTCTGGTTTAACACTTCTTCTNCAACAATCTGCACCTCTATAGAAAGCAACACCAAGACTCTGAAACCTCTCTTGCCCAGCAGTGTCCCATATCTTTTTTTTTAAAATAGATAAATTAATTCATATATATATATATAAAAACTGGACATCAAAATTTTAGAAACCAGAAGAAAGAAAAACCTCACTTGCAATGTGACAAGCCTGTCATCGACTTGAAGCTCCTTAGTGACAAAATCAGCTCCGATCGTAGCTTTATACTGTTGACTAAACTTGTTATTCACATATCTACACACACAAAAAAAAAAACCAGCTTAAAATAGTTTTTTTTTTCCTCACCGACAACTACAAAAAAAAAAAGAAGAAGAAAAAAGAGAATCAAGAATTTAGTTAGAATACTGATTCATCAACGATGTTTTGCCAACCCTGAGA